>NC_067398.1:341350837-341650837 GCF_016432865.1 Antechinus flavipes | reverse complement strand
TCTTATAGAACAATAATATTCCATAACATTCTAAATGTTTACTCTTATTATATTGTTACACCATTTCAGTCCTCTTTGGATGTAGATGGGAGCCAAATTTTATTTAAAAGTACATAGGTTCAGTATGTATCTTCCAAAACCTCCTTTCTTGTCTATGATTCCTTCTGGCCTCCTTTGTTTCTATTGTGCATTTTTTAAAAAATGCTTTAATCTTCCTTCTTTCTTTTCTTTTCTTTTTTTTTTTTTTTTGACAGACCTATCCTTACTCCTTCTCCTTCTTATCTCTATCTGCCCTAACCCCTGACCAAAAAAAGAAAAAGTAATCAAGAAAAACATTTTTATATTGTCAATATCCAAAAAAGGTGTATCTCACTCTGCAACTTGAATCACTCCTCTGTTAATAGGCATGTCTCATTGTCAGTACTCTAGAATCACGGCTGGGCATTACATTGGTCTAAATTCTTAAATTTTTAAAAGTTACATTTTTATATTGTTGTTGATATATAAGTTGCTCTGGCTCTGCACATTTCACTCAGTATCAGTTCATACAAATCTTCCCAGATTTCTCTCAAACCAATCCATTTGTCATTTCTTATATAATCCTTATATTCATGTATTATTATTTGTTCAGCTATTATCCAATAAATGAGTAGCTCGTTAGTCTAATGTTCTCATAAATATCTAAAAGGGCATAGAAATAAATGCATTGCAATGATGACTATAACCTAAACTTAAACTGTATAATTAATTACTGTCCACATAATAAATTACAATAATATATATATAAAGTAGTAAACTTCAAGGCGCTTTATCAATGCCCACTATTATTACATTGTTCCAGATAAGCATATGTTCTCTTAAATGTTTTATTCTTAATTTAACAAGCATCAAATTTATATAATTTTCTTACTTTTGGCTAAAAGTAATAAAATGAAGATCATTTTAACACATAGTCAGAGTATCTAAGTTGTTAATCTATATAAATATGAGACTGTGTTGTTCTCCTTTCTAGTTTAGACCTTGTTGAAGTTCAGTAATCTTTATAAAACATGAAACTGTGTTGTTTTGCTATTTGAAATTCATGAAGTGAATGTATTTTTAGGATTACAGATATTTCTTCCTTTTTTCCAACTAGAAATCCTATTTTGGGGGATCTGAGTCTACTTGATCATGTTCCAATCAGCCATTTCTGGGATCAGAGTGAGCCACGACTTTTTGTATGTGAAGCAGTCCAGGAAGTTATTACTCCCCATCAACAACCTGCTGAAAAGAAACAGCAGCCCGCAGAGAATTCTAATAACACGGTACTCTTCTCCTGTGTCTTACTGATTTAATCTTCCAAGGAACTAGTCAGATTTGATAATGTGATTTGTGAATATGAAAGTAGGTAGTTTGGAAATTAGGTTTTTGTATGTGTGTATGAAAGGCAATTGAGGTTAAATGACATAACCATAGTCACACAGCTAGGAAGTGTTAAATGTTTGAAGTTAGATTTGAACTCAGATCCTCCTGACTCCAGGGCCAGTGCTCTATCTCCTGTGCCATCTAGCTGCCCCCTGGAAAATGTTAACAATTAGAGTGATAAAGATTATTTTATTTGTGGCATTCTGAATTCACCATGAGAAAGAAAGTAAAGATTTCAGGGAAAATTCAGGGAAATGCCTGAAAAAATTATATGGCACATGAATGTAAAGAAATGTTCCTGTACTTTCTGTGCCTTTAGAAAAAAACCACAGGGAGCAGTCAAAAGAATTCTTGAAAGATTTGAACAAATTGACACACTTGACAAAAAAGATGCTCCACTCCAGATCTTAAGTAAAGCACACATTTTTGGACAGAGCCAATAGGAGAATGAATAGTCAACATAAATTTTTTTTACAAGGACTTTGTTTTTGTTTTTTGCTTTTCTTTACAATTTGGAAAAGAGGGATAGTGAGAAAGTATCAGTTTTTTTTTTTTTTTTTTTTTAAGAAAAGGTCACAGGGGCATTTTTTTTAAAAACGAGAATGAAAAAGTGACCAGACAAGCTGGATAACTCAAAAAGCTACAGATTGCTCTTACTTTTTTTTTTTTTAAGAGAAAGTTGTAGATATTAAGTTCCATTCTATTTGGTGCTTTTTAAAATTCAGGATAAAAATAAAAATTAATTTAAAATTAAATTATTAATTTTATTATTATTATTATTATAATTAATATTAAAAATTCAATTGAGGCAGAATAAAAAGAGCAATACCAGTAATACGCTTCATAAAATTATTACAACACTGTATAGGAAAACAGCTGGGCATTACATTGGTCTAAGGTGGAGTAAAGGCAGTAACTCACCCAACTTCTCCCAAACCTCTCCAAATTTCTATAAATAATGACTCTAAACCAATTGTAGAGCATCAGAACACCCCAAAAGATGGAGTAAAACATTTTCTAACTGGAGACAAGTTAGAAGGTCATTAAGAAGGTCTTTGACACTAGGATAGGAATCTGGCCTGCAGTTCTGGTGCAGGCTGTGGCAGTGTAGGCCCAACCCCACATCAGTAAAGCAGAAACAGGCCTAGGGACCTCTGCATTAGCAGTACTGGTGGCTTCCAGACCTCTAAGCCCAGAGACACCAAAGAGGATTTGGAAGGTCATAGCAACATAGTGGGAGTTTGCTGTACAAGCCTGGTCCCAGCATTGGCAAAGCAGAACTGTCGCTTTTTTTTTTTTTTTTTTTAAATTTTAACGAATACAAAACAAACTAAAACAAAACAAAAGAGAATATTGACATGTACCTAGCAAAAACATCAGGGAGGATTTAAATTTATAACAACAAATTACCAGATCAAGAAAGTATATACATTAGTAGAAGAAATTATATTCATGAGTCTTCATCTTTTCTTTACTATTTTGTGAATTGTTCTTTTGTTCTCTCCTGGTCATCTTTTTTACTTTGTTCTTTTCCCCCCCCTTTAATCTCCCTCACCACTGCCAAGCAGGCTATAGTTAAGAAAATATATATTTATATATAAATATGTAGATACACATACACACATCTTTCCTATCCCTGAAGACTCTTCTTTAATTCTATTCCTTAACTTGCCTTGCTATTACTTAACCTTTCCCCACCCAAGGATTCCTCCCTTGTCTTCTTCCCTCATCCCTTGCTTCCCTATTTACTCATCCCTCCCCCTTTATTTCTTTATAGATT
Organism: Antechinus flavipes; assembly: GCF_016432865.1. Lineage (NCBI taxonomy): Eukaryota > Metazoa > Chordata > Mammalia > Dasyuromorphia > Dasyuridae > Antechinus > Antechinus flavipes. Next base: position 341,647,653 of record NC_067398.1, on the reverse strand, counting down.
TTGGAGGGTAGTGTTGCCTATTGAACCCATCCCTGATATAAGTAGGTTTTCAGAACTACAAGTCTTTCTCCCCCCTCCAGTGCCTCTATGTCCATTCTTCCTGTGTACCTTATTTGTAAAATATAATTGCTATTTTTATCTTAACTCTTCCAGTCTTTCTTTTGAGCTATTGGTAATTCCCATGTTAGAAAAAATTTGTCTATGTTGAGTTCCTTGAAATTCCTTGTCTATGTTGAGTTCCTTAAAATTGATCTTTGATATTGATTCCTTTAAATTACATTTTCTGTTAACTTTAGATTTGATTTATAGAAAGTCCTGAGAATCTTGAGAATTCATTGAATGTCCATTTTTTCTCAATCATTATTATAAAGAATTTTGCTGGATGTGATATTTTTGACTGCAGGCCTGCTTCATTTGAATGTCAATAGATATGATTACAGACTGGTGGACTTTTATTGTATTAGTGGATTTTTTCTTTTTCTATTTCTACTTTCCTCTCATGTTCTATCAGCCAGAAAACTTTTCTTGGATTATTTCTTGCATTGTTGTGTCAAGGTTCTTTTTTTGGTCACAAGTTTCAGGCAGTCCACTTATGCTTATATTTTCTCCTCTTCATATGTTCTCTAGATATGTCATTTTTCTTATGTTTCACATTCTATTTTTATTTTTTCATTCTTTATATTCTGTTTTGTTATTTCTTGGTCTCTCACAGCTGTACTGGCTTCCTCTTGCCTGATTCTAGTTTTCAAAAAATTATTTTCATTTTTGAGATTCTGTATCTTCTTGTTCACTAACTTATTTTTTTAAAATAATTTTCTTGTGTTTCTTAGGTGGTCTTTATTTTTAGTTTTTCTTCAATGGCTCTCATTTGACTTAAATTCTTTTTTAGATTCTTTTATAAATTTTCTTTTTGCATGGAACCATTTCATGTTTTTCTTTGGGGTAGAAGCTTTTATTTCAATGTTCTCCTCTGAAAATGAACTCTAGTCTTCCCTTTTCCCATAGTAGGTTTCTTTGGTGGGGTTCTTTCATTATCAGTTCATTTTTTTTAATGAGAGATATTTAGTGTAACCACCTCTAATTGTGGGGTGGGGGGAATGGTGCCTCTAGCTTCACTTCAGCTCTCCATTCTGACTAGGAACCCCAAACCAAAAACTCCCCCCTCCAGCAAGTGCCCACAGCCAGCAGCATCCCTGTCCCACTGCCTCTGTACTCATCAGGTGCTGCTTCCTTCTCACCCAGGGCCACATCCTACAGCACAGCTGAGCCTGGCATTCCTAATCAGCCAAGATTCCCTCAGTCTTCCCAGACTCAAACCCCAACTTCACAAACAATCCAGAAAGTAAAAGTTTCTGTGGTTCTGCTGAGATTCTAGCCACATCCAGTCTTCCTGATTTTTTACCAACCTATGTTCATCCTGAAGGGCAAATTTGTTCTATTTGTGGGGGAAAGCTGGAGAGCTTGAAATTTATCAATCTACTCCACTGTCTAACCAGAATGCTTCGTCAACTCTGTTGCTTTCCCACATTAGATCTTAGAGCTACAGCGCGACCGGAGCAATGGCAATGCAAAAAGTCTCTCCTTCCCCTTCCTTTTCTACTCCCCTGCCTCCACTCACCAAAATCGTCATTTCCTATACAACACATCAGGACTTGCAGAAAGAGTGGGCAGGGGCCATTCTTTCTCCAAGCTTATATATTAATAGAGTATGGTCCAATTACTATTTAGCCTCATGTGCTTGGGACCTCAGTGCATCAACTCAAGCCTCAGCCCATTATAAAAAGCTAATGAGAAGAATGCCTTAAAAGGCTAAATTGGCCAAATGGGAAAAGAAGTACAAAAGCTCATTAAAGAAAATAATTCCTTAAAAATTAGAGTTGAGCAAATGGAAGCTAATGACTTTTATAAGAAATCAAGAGACAATAAAGCAAAACCAAAGAGTTGAAAAAATGTGGAATATGTGATAATATCTAAAAATGAAATTAAAGGGTGAGAGAGGAATATAATAGGAAAAAGGGAAAGGAAGAAATGGAATAATATAAACTATTTACCATAAAAAGAGGCAAGAAAAAGCTTTTCTTTATAGCTTTTTATTTTTCCATATACATGCAAAGATAGTTTTCAATATTCACCTTTGCAAAATCTTTTGTTCCAAATTTTTTCCCTCCCTCTCTTCCATAAAGAGCAAGCAATCCAATATAGGTTAAATATGTGCAGTTCTTCTAGACATATTTCCATATTCATCATGCTGCACAAGAAAAAGCAGATCTAAAGGTAAAAGGGAAAAATGAGAAAAAAACCCCAGCAACAATAAATAGTGAAAATTCTATGCTTTGATCCACATTGTTTCCATATTTCTCTCTCTGGATGCAGATGACTCTATCACAAATCTATTGAAATTGGCTTGAATCACCTCATTGTTGAAAAGAGCTAATAAGTTCATTACTATTGATCACATAATCTTGTTGCTGTATACAATGTTCTCTTGATTCTACTCACTTCACTCAGCATCAGTTCATGAAAATCTTCCCAGGCTTTTCTGAAATCAGCCAGCTCCTCAATTCTTATAAAACAATAATGTTCCATCACATCCATATATCATAAGAGCCACAGTTTCCAGTTCCTTGCCACTACAAAAATGGCTGCTATAAACATTTTTGCATATGTGGATTCTGTTCTCTCTTTTATGATCTCTTTGTGATATAGATCCAGTAGTGAGACTGCTGGATCAGAGGGTATGCTCAGTTTGATAGCCATTTGAGCATAGTTCCAAACTGTTGTCCAAAATGGTTGGATCCTTTCACAACACTAACAATGCATTAATGTTCTAGTTTTCCTGCATCCCTCCAACATTTATCATTATCTTTTCCTGTCCTCTTAATTAATCTTACAGGTGGGAAATGGTATCTCAGAGTTGTCTTCATTTGCATTTCTCTAAAGCAGTAGTAATTTAGAGCATTTAGAAAAAGTGTAGGTAAAGAGGAGAAGATGAGTGAATGGACCTTTCTTTCATCAGAACTGGTTAAAAGAGGAAATAACATATATACTCTATGGGTATAGAAATCAATGGGGAAGGAACAGCTAGGTGGCATAGTGGTTAGAGAACCAGCCCTGAAGTCAGGAGGACCTGAGTTCAAGTGTGATCTGAGACACCTAACACTTACTAGCTGTGTGACTCTGGGCAAGTCACTTAACCCCAAAATTGCCTCAGGAAAAAAAAAAAATCAATAGGGAAGAAAATAGGAGGGAAATGGAATATGGGAAGGAGGGAGGGGTAATAAAAGAGAGGGCACATTGGAGGAGAGGGGTGGCCAGTAGAAAAACATTTTTGAGGAAGGATGAAGTGAAAGGAGATAGAAAATAGAGTGAATGGGGGAAATAGTTATCAATAGTAATAATTAAAAGGTCTTATTTCTCTTTTTATTTTTGTTCAGACATCATACTGACATTGTTTTCCTGTGTGGCAGGAAGCGGCTAAAGTTTTTTTTAAAATATATTTTAGTAATATGACTGATAATTCAAATCCCATTTTTTTCCCAAAAATAATGTCCTTTTCCAATTTTCTTTTCCTCACAATTTCTCATCAGGATTGTTAGTTGACCCCAAAATTATTCTAAATATTAAGAGCTATAAATTTTGTAGAACTTTTTATTTTTTTATATAATTAGAAGGGTCTTTTGTGGACAATTAACTAACCCTCTCATTTTATTTTTTAAGTTAATTTTTTTAATCAACAGTATTCTACCTCTCACCCTCAGTTGAGAAAGAAAGAAAAACAAAACTCCTGTATATAGTCAAGAAAAAAAAAAATTCCAGCATTGTCCATGTCCAAAAAAAGTCTTATTCTGTATTCTGAGTCACTTCTCTATCAGGAAGTGGCTCATGTGTTTCATTCATTATGAGTCCTCTGAAATCATTATTGGTCAGTGTAATGATCAGAGTAATTTTAATTCTTTCAGAGTTTTATTTTTACATTATTGTTGTACATTTTACAAATTGTTCTCTAGTTCTGCTCACTTCATTTTGTATCAGTTCATAAATATCTTTCTAGGTTTCTCTAAAATCGTTCCCATCATCATTTCTTAATAGTATAATAGTATTCTATTACATTTATTGATCATAACTTATTCTACCATTTCTTAATTCATGGGAACTTGCTCAAATTTCAGTGCTTTACCCCCATAAAAATGCTGCTATAATATTTTTGCACATTCTTACTTAAGAATTTGTTTTGTTTGGGAGTAGTGCCTTAGTTTATTCTCCTATCTTCTTTCTTTCCTTACCATCATGAGTGTCATGTTGATACCTCTGTTGAGTGAAATGCATTCCTATACCCAGTTGTTCGTGTGAGTGTGTTTTTTCCTCCTTTGGACCAATTCAGATGAGAGAGTGAGGTTCAAGTCTCAGCTATTCACTCATTTCTTCTTCCATGTTTATATAGACATATTTGTGGATCTCATTTCTGGGAGACAGTATTCCTCATCCATCTTTTCTTTTATGCCTCCTTTTATTCCTCTTCTTTTCCTTTTCCAGTCTTCTTTTAAGATCCTCAAAACATAACAGAATCACTCCCCCACCTTCTCTGTCTATTTTGATTCTCTCTGTGACCTTTGATATGTTCTGAGGGGGCACATGTATCATCTCCCCATATTATAATGTAAACAGTTTATCCTTATTTAATACTTTACAATTGTCCATTAATATTTATCTTTTTTATGTATCTCTTGACTCCTATGTTTATACTTAAGAGTTTCTACTCAGCTCTGGTCTTTTCATCAGAAATAATGGGGAATTGTGTTTAATTGAACATTCCCCTTCTATGGAATTATACTTAGTTTTGCTGGGTAAATTATTTTTGGTTGTAAATATATCCTTAGCCTTCTGTAATATCATATTCTTAATCTCCATTCCTTTGTAGTAGGAGCTACTAAATCTGGTGCAGTCCTGACTATAGCTATTCAGTTTCTTTTCTTTCTGCCTTTCTTTACTGCTTTTGCAATATTTTTACTTTAACCTTGAATTTCTAGATTTTGATTATGCCGTCCCTAGAAGTTTTTATTTTGGGATTTCCTTCAGGAAGACAGCAATGGATTCTAATTCTACTTTACTTTCTGATTCTAAGGGATCTGAACAGTTTTCCCTAAAGCGTTCTTGAAATATGATATCTAGACTTTTTATTTGGTCATGGATTTCAGATAGTACAGTGATTCTTTTTTTTTAAATAAAATAGCTTTTTCTTTTTTTTTAAATTATAGCTTTTTATTTACAAGATATATGCATGGGTAATTTTTCAGCATTGACCCTTGCAAAACCTTCTGTTCCAACTTTTCCCCTCCTTCCCTCCACCCCCTTCCCCAGATGGCAAGTAGACCAATATATGTTAAATATGTTAAAGTATATGTTAAATACAATATATGTGTGTATATATATATACATACAGTTATTTTGCTGCACAAGAAGAATTGGACTTTGAAATAATGTAAAATTAACCTGAGAAGGAAATAAAAAATGCCAGCAGACAAAAACAGGGATTGGAAATGCTATGTAGTGGTTCATACTCATTTCCCAGAGTTCTTTCCCTGGGTGGGAACATTATCGAACAAATGGAACTGATTTGGTTCATCTCATTGTTGAAGAGAGACACGTCCATCAGAATTGATCACCATATAATATTGTTATTGAAGTATATAATGATCTCCTGGTCCTGCTCATTTCCCTCAGCATCAGTTCATGTAAGTCTCTCCAGGCCTTTCTGAAATCCTCCTGCTGGTCATTTCTTATAGAACAATAATATTCCATAACATTCATATACCACAATTTATTCAGAACATATAAGTAGATAATTTTCAACATTCACCCTTGCAAAACTTGTATTCCAAATTTTTCTCCCTACCTTCCTCCCCACTCCCTTCCCTAGACAGCAAGCAATACAATATTTGTTAAACATGTACAATTCTTCTATACATATTTCTATAGTTATCATGTTGCATAAGAAAAATCAGATCAAAAAGGAAAAAAATGGGAAAAAAACTAAAAGCAAACAACAACATAGTGAAAATGCTATGTGTGATCCACACTCATTTCCCACAGTCCTCTTTCTGGGTGCAGATGGTTCTCTCCATCACAAGACTATTAGAACTGGCCTGAATCACTTCAGTGGTGAAAAAAGATCCATCAGAATTGATCATTATATAACCTTGTTATTGCTGTTTACAATGTTCTCTTGGTTCTATTCACTTCACTTAGCTTCTGTTCATGTAGGTCTCCCTAGGCCTTTCTGAAATCATCCTGCTGATTCTTTCTTATGGAACAATAATATTCCATAACATACGTATACTATAAATTATTCAGCCATTCTTCAACTGATGTAGTTCAGTGATTCTTAAATGATCTTTCTTTAATCTCTTTTTTGGATCGTTTTTGCTCGGACATGCTTTTTTTCCCCCTATTTTTTAGTCTTCTGATTTTGTTTTAATACTACAGAGTCATTTTCTTCTCTTTGGGCCATTCCAATTTTCAAGGAATTTGTGGCTTAACTAAGGTTTTGTGTTCTTTCTTTCATAGTTTTCATTTGTTTTCCAGTTTGGGGTTTTTTTCTTTTTGTTTTGTTTTGCTACGACAGTTGGGGTTGAATGACTTGCCCAGGGTCACACAGTTAGGAAGTATTAAGTGTCTGAGGCTGAATTTGAACACAGGTTCTTCTGACTTCAGGGCCAGCATTCTGTCCACTGCACCATCTATCTCCCCCTGTTTTCCAATTTTTAAAAGCACTTTTATTTGTAAAAATATTTTAATCTCTTGCTACATCTCTTCCAGGAATTCTTATTGTTTACAAGTTGTGTTTTTCTTTTAACAGTTTTTCTGTGGAGAAGTTTTGAAGTAATTTTCTTCTTCTGGATTTCTGTCTTGAGGATTCTTATTCTTATTTTTTTCTCCTTATTATAATCTTGAATTGCTAAGATCTGCCTATGAAAACTCAAAGGTATTTTCTAAATCTGTTCTGAGGAGTTGTGTTATAAAGCTCAACTGTACTTCTTCCTGTAACTTTACCATTTTGACTTCACCCCGGTAATAGTTCTTGAAGAATTTGAAAAGAGTAGACCTGACATGCTGGAAAAAAAAATCCACGCTAAAAGCATATAATTTTATTTTTAAAATAGCTTTTTTTTCCAATTTATAAGATAATTTTTAATGTTCATTTTAAAAATTTTGAGGTCCAAATTCTCTGCTCTCTTTCCCCTACGACAGCAAGCAATTTAATATATGTTATACATCACACAAAACCACACAAAATATACATAACTTTAAAATATTCAGAGATAGACTTTCAAGATGTCTCCAATAGTGGAAAGTTAAAAAAAAATGCAAAACATCAAAGGTGGTACTTTTGTTATTTTTTAAAAAGTGACTAAGATGTCAGTAAGTGACCGTTATGTCTACTATCAGATCTTCATAATATTTTGATAAAAAAAAGAATATATACATATACATCAGGGATAACCTTGATAAAAAAGAGAAGGCAACAAGCAACTAATTTTCTTCCAAAATTCTACATCTTTGGTTTTCACATAGAGTCAATCTGTCAATAGATATTCTCTTAAGTGCCTACCATGTATCAGTACTAAGTGCTGGATATACAAGGAAAGGTGAAAGATTGCCTATACCTTCAAGGAGTTCACAGTTTAAGGAAAGAAGCAATATGTACAAACTATGGACAAATAATATAGTTCCAGGAATATGAATATAACTATAACACATTTACATATATACATATGTATGCATGTATGTGTAGATAAATGTATGTGTATATGCATGTATGAAATAATCAACAGAGAAAAGGCACTAGAATTGGCAGGTTTTGGAAAAGGCTTTCTATAGAAGGTGAGATTTCAGCTGGGACTTGAAGGAAACCATGAGACAGAGAGAAAGAAGAGCATTTCAGGGATGAGGAACTACCAGTGATAGTGCCCAGAGTCAGGCCATGGAATGTCTTATGGGAAGAAGAGTCAGGAAATCAGGGTCATGGGATCAAAAATAATGTGTGTGGGGGTAAGAAGAGTGGAAGGGGGAAGCCTAGTTATATAGGGCTTTCGAGACCACACAGGAGTTTGTGTTTTATCCAAGAGAAGTGATGGGGACCCACTGGGGATGACATGGTCAGACTTGTGCTTAAGGAAGATGACTTTTCACAGCTGATGGTGGCCTGGAGGAGGGGAGGATCTTGTGGCAGGCAGACCTACCAGCAGCCTTGTGTAAGAGTCCGGGCACAAAGCAAGAAAGGCTTGTGCTAGAGTGGTGGCAGGATCAGAGAAGAGAAGAGGCTGTGTTCGAGAGTTGTACACACTCCTTGGCAACTGATGTTGTGTTGGCTGCATCAAAATCTTTAACGATGCAGTATCTCCTCAGTGAGAGCCACAGCCATTTAAAAAACACTTTGACCGAGTCAGCTACACAGAAAAACAAATCAGATGAATACATATTTCCTAAATTAAGGCATGCTGTTAGATAGGTGGCCATCTGTGCATATGCCTTAAATAGGTAAGTACCATGACGAGTTGTTCTCTTCCCAGAATTGAATAGTATAACATCAAACTATACTTAATTTGGAAAATTTTGCAGCCTTTTCAATATTTCTAAGTGTCTCTCTGACCAAAGCCCATCTTTTCTTTTTAACACTCAATATTCCCTAATGATGTCAAATCATGATCTAAAAGAATTACACTCGAGGTGTACTCAAAGGGCAATCATAGTGAGAGTAGATTATAGCACATGACTCATTACTGGTAATTCACAAATGTCACAGTGAGGGGTGTATGACTATAAGAGGAAGCGAGTGAGTCTTATAAAAAGGGTAAAGGAGAACAGATGGATAGATGGTCTAAATATAATACTGAAACGAAACATACATGTCTAAATACATATAACAATACAGACCTATACACATGTGTATGTAATATATACATATCTTTTTTTAAAAAAAAGAAAGAGTGGAAGACTTCCAGTATCTTAGGTATGTCTATGAAAAGGAATAGAAAAGATAAGAATATAATTCATCAGTGGAAGGAATATTGATACTAGTCTGAAATCAGTGGGAGTATGGAAAGGAAAAAAACATAGGAATAGATATTCATTTGAAAATAAAATAGAAGTTCTTGACAGGAAGATCCAAGTTTGCTTATATTTTCTCTTTTTGGGAAGATCATTCCATTTGTTCTTAGGAAAAAAATTGTAGAATGTAATTTTGGCCCTTTGCTTTAATGAGGAAGCTATGTTTATATGTGTATGTATGTATATTCTTTTAAGTATATTCTGGCAAGTAAAACTGGAAAATAAAAATAAAATTTAAAAAGAATATTGCCAAATTAAAACCAAAACAATTCTTTTTCTCCCCTTTCCAGGCAGATGTTTTGATTATATCATTCTTCAGCACTGAAGAACATGGCCTCTTGCTTCAAGACAGTTTTCCACGACCTTCTGTTTACCAGGCTCTTCTGGGTATTGAAGTTCCACATTATTACTTCACCAAAAAAGTGAGTCTTTCATTGAAAAGATACCAATTCTTGAAATGGCTCTACAGCGTTCAAATATTTTTTTTCAAGACCATACGCCATAATGTAGCAGCTAAAATGTACAGGAAATAATGAAGATTTCTGTATCATAGATAGCCATTTTTGTTTTGTCTTAGAAAAGTCTTATAATGAAAGAATACTGGAGTGGGAGGAGTGAAGTTTTGGTTCTGGGCTTGGGACAAGTTGAGTGATGGAATAGAAAGTTCACTATTTAAAGAGGCTCAGCTTAAATCCCACTGGATAACAAAGGGTAGCTCACTTAATCTTTTTATGTTTTATATGCTTTAGCTTCATAGGAATAATCTAATAGAAATAATCAATCCTATGAAATCCACCTCCAGACCTATTGTGATGCTTCAATTAATATTTGGAAAGCAACATAGAAACCATGTCATGTTTTCCAAGTGCCAGCTATTCTCTTCCACCTATTTTACTGGTATATTAAGTTCTATGGTCTTGGAGAAGGGTTTCCTTTCTCATATCTTTAGTTTCTTTGCTTTTCAAGGGAAGGGGGTTAAACAGTGTATCCCCTAAGATTCCCTGTATTCTAGCTTTCTGTGAGTCTTATGATTGCTATATTTGGGGCTAATTTAAAGTATATAAAATGTCCACAGGGAATGTATCACAGATGACCATGAGAGATTTATGAAACCAAATAGGCACATCTCAGAGGTATTATAGAGTTATAATTGTTAAGTCCCTGAGGAATGTAGTGTACACACCTTCTTTGTGCCATTTCCCTCTCTTCCCTCTCCCCCTTCCAATAGGTCACCAAAAAGGTGACTTTTTGAAAGAGAACTCTAAACTTGTTCCTCCAACTCTGACTAACTACAGATATACAATACCAACTCTAACCCTAAATTCTAACACAACTCTACCACCTGAAACAAAGTTATAGAAGGTTAGATCTCTTTTTCTTCTGAGCATTTTCCTTTATTTTCCTAATAGAAAAAAGAGGTTTTAAAATTTTAATTTTATTTTTTTAATTTAAATTTAATTTTATTTAAAAATTTTTTAAATTAGATTAGGATATATCTTTTTAAAACAAAAAAAAATCTACATATAGATTCAGCATATCCAAATTTTGTCATATCAGTAGATGAAAAAATATTCAATGAAAATGATCACATTGTGTTTACATTTTAGAATAGTGCTTGCTTTTAAAAGTATCATATTAGATTATGGTTATAGATATTTTGGGTAAGTGAAAAAATAGTGAAATAAACTGAGTAAACAGGTGTGCTGGTCTTTAAAGCTTTTTGCTTACAGTATAGATAGACGTGATGTCATTAGCTGACTTCCATTAGAATTTCATTTAATTTTTCTTCACCCTTTTTTCCTCCTTTTTGAAGTAGAAAACTTTTTAAAAAATGTGTTTATTCTTAATGGATTTCATCTAGGATTCTTTATCATTTCTATACAGCATATCATTTCTATATAGCATATCTTTTTTCATATTTATACATTACTTGTTTTTTTTTCTTTTCTCACTTTTCCATTTTTATTTTCTACTGCTTATAGTTGTTGTTCCACAGAGGATGTATTTATAAGGCATTTGTAAGTATACATTGTCCTGTTTCATTTTCCTGTTTTTTTCCCCAAATTTCTTGTTTTAAAGTGCAACAGACCCCTGACTGATATAGTCTTGTGTTTAGCAATCATGTCTAGTTTTAGCTATATAGTCAAAGAAACTAATATTAAACTATTCCTTCATTTGAGGTATCATCAAAATTTAATTGAATGTCCTATCATTCTTGGCTTTACAATTGAACAAGTTAATTTCACTTAATTTTATTCCTGTGCTTCCCAGTTTATAAAAGAAAAAAATATTAATTTCCTCACAAAATGATTTTGAGTAATGGCCAATAAGAATTGTATGCTTTTTCCTCAGTTATTAGGCTATCTTCCATTTTATCAGCTCAGTATTTATATTTTGGTTCTTCCTTGTTGCCTTTAGGTAAGAGTTAAGAAACTAGAGGAATATATGAATGAATGAAAAATTATTTATTAAGTATTTATTATGTACTAAATTCTGGGAATATAAATACAAAAGGAAAGGTTGTTTCTGCCCTCATAGACCTTATTTTCTTAGAAGGGAAGGTGGCACAAATATGGAAGTAAAAGCTTATGGAACTATCATTTAGAAAGTTACAGGAATAGAAGGAAAAGTAGATGAAGGAATAGTTTAAAATATCCTGATTTGATTCTCGTTCTGATTTGATTATGGTTCTATAAATGGAACTGTTAAGAGGAGGAATTCTAAATGTTACAGGTCAAAAGTCTAAAAGGTATGTGTTTGGCAAGAGGTGAGAAGATGGGATGGGAGAAATGTAAAATGTGATGGAACACATTTAGATGTGGCAAGCTATGTGATGGACTTGAGAGTAAGTCCTTAATATTATACATTATTTTCTGGCTGTAACTTAGTATCAGAAGATGGTGGTATAATGGAGTGAACACTATATTTTTATTCAGGAATTGCCACATCTAAATGGGTTACAATTCCATCTCTGACATGGGTTGGTCATTTAATCTTTTCAGCTTCAGTTTTCTCATTTATAAAATAGGGGTGGGAGTAGGGAAAGTCTGTTTTTCTGCCTCCCTGGATTGTGGAAGAATTAGAGGAGATAATGTGCTTTAAGTACCTTTCAAACTTTAAAATTCTATGTCAATGCCAGCTACTAATATTAGTCAAAGCCACATTACTGTTAATAAATTCTGCTTGCCTCTAGAGCAAGCCCATGCTTTAGTGATAATTAAAGTCCTTTTGTCACTTTATTATGTCTTTCACTGATATGATTCCAGTCTGATATTTTCTAGTTTCTCCTTCCCTATCTGCCCACATTTATCACACTATGAGTAAAATTTTATCTGCTTTGCCTTGTCATAATGAACTGGGTTGTGGTCCCTTTAAGAAACTACATTTGTGATTCCTTTCATATTGATTTATTCCTTTCTGATTCCCAACCCTCCCCCACCCCACCCCCCCACCCCCGGGCTGGCACATTATCAACCTAGGAAGCTAGGGTCTTTGATTCACAAATCCTAGTCAAAAGCATCCTTTTGAATTCCAATAGGAGATCCGGGCTTGTCCCAGCCCCCATCGGATCTTGGGCTGTCCCAGCCCCTGTTCTAATGATCTGCTTGGGTTTCCCAAATCCCACCAAGCAAATTTTAGCCCTAGCTGAAACCTAGTGAGGAGCCAACTTGGGACTCCACCCACAGGCCCCCTTTAGCTAAATCTCTCATTATAAAAAGAGCCAAACTAAAATGCTCTCCTTGCAGAGATTCCAAACGTATCATGCTATGCTATGCTTGGCACGCCAAGGGCCTCTGCCCACTGGAATACTGTTTCCAGTGCTATCTTCTCTTTATCCTCATGAATTTCCTTAACTAGACTTTAACCTTACTTCCAATCCCCATAATAAACATCTTTTATCAATTTAGGTTTTCGGGTCTGTAAATTCCTTTACAGAGGATCTCTGCATCGCCAGAAGGGAATCCCCAGAACTCCCTACCCTTGCACCGAATTCCAAGGGATGCAGGGGAGCCAAACTTGCCCTGAACCCCAAACCTGCCACTAAATCTTATTTAAGTCTGACCACCAGTAACCCTAATTCCATTTGAGTACCCCAAATCTAAACCTTATCATTTGGTTCCCTGACCCAAATCCTCAAAACCTAGACATAATATGGTGACTAAATAGAACCCCAACTTTTTCAGGGCATTCAGAACCAATTTGGGTTTTGAGCTGTTGGTGCAGTATTCTTCCAGAATACTACTTTTGTCTCACCCTATATCTAAAGGTAGTGGGCACCCAGACTGAGTCTGGGCTGTGGACAGTATTCTCCCATGGGGAGTACTTGCATTTTCACACTCTATTTTTAGAGATAGTGGGACCAGGAAATCCAGAACTCTGGATGAGGTAAAATACTTTTTTCCTTTTTCTATCCTGCAGTGGACATCCAAGCCACTTGGGTCAGGCTTGGGTCATTGTTAGAGCTCTATGCTTGTGCACAATTCTTTACGAATTGCTGTGGACTGACAAAAGGCCTCCTTTTGTCTCACTCTCTGTCTCTAGAGATACAAGAGAGGATACAAGACTTTGGGAACACTAAAAGCTTTTACCTGTTCACAATCTAGAAACACTTTTGCCTCAAAGTCCTTCCTTGAGCAGATGCTTGGCTTGAAGAAACTCCTTCTGTCCAAACCTCTCCAGAAACAAAGGAATAAATCAATCTGAAAGGAATCACAAATGTGGTTTCTTAAAGGGACCACAACCCACTTCAATAATTCAGAACTGTTCCAGCTCTTAAGGTCTTAAACTCTGACCATCTCTTCTCAGACCAGAATTTCCATTATCATTGTCTGATCCTGTTTTTTCATTTCTATTGAAACAGTGCTTCTCTTTCATCATGATCTCAACCATTCCCCATTCTCTTAATTTATCATTTCCCTTTCTAGGTTCAGTTACTTTTTTCAGGCCCCTTCATTAGTAATTTCAACAATACTCTCACTAGCTCTCTAAGAATCCTTTATTCACCCTAATCTAATATGGTGACTGTCATTTTAACTTCTACCCACTAGTAACTTCTACCATCAGCTTTCTTTATTTCCATTCAGAGCTACAGAGCATTGCTTAGAGCAAGTTGTTAAATCATGTGGATAGAGGTTTAGAGAGTATTGCAAAAGTTTACTCATTGATCTTTTTATGTGTCTCTTTTTTTATTTAAATGAAAAAACAACCTTTATTTAGAATACAAAACAATATTTGAGTTTATGGGATTTACTGTCACGACTTTTTCTAAAACTTCCATGACAAAAATCGTAACTGTAAAGCTTTCCAAGTATATGTTCTAACAGGAAATAGCAATTTATGGTTTGGCAATGGCAGTGATATAATGAACTATTTTAGAGTACAATTCATTTACTTACTTAGAACTCTAATGTGAAAATCTTGCCATACTAATGTGATTCAGTTTCAATGAATATAAAAATAAGCAATTTGAATTACACTCACATTCAATGCAAGTGTCAAGTAATCATAATAGATGAGTGGGGGTTTTTGGGTTTTGTATTGTTTTGTTTTTACAAATAGACTCAAAAACATCTTGTCAACTCATAAAAGTAGTTACTAATTATGCCTTATTTTATGGTGCTTAATGAAGTGTCTTTCCTCTTGAAAATAAAAGTCAAGGGATCTATCGCCTGATAAAAACAATTTCAGCAATTCACAACATGCTAAATTAACATTTCTTGTCACGAAGATGCCAAGAATACACATGGAAGACACTGGTCAATTGTATGGTAGCATTTTTGGTTATTTTTTAAACATTAACATGAATCTTTAGCATGGATTTTTGTCAAGGGAATTAGGAAACTAAGGTAAAGTTTATAGCTCACCATTTATAAATGATCATTGTTTCTCTTATTGTTCATGACTCCTAGAAAATAAACTGTGCCTCAATTATTATTTATTTAAAATGACATTTTTTACAGAGTACCTGATAAAGAAAAATAATCACAAATAATTTGTTTCTGAGAATTACTTAACATGAAATTATACAAATTAAACACAGATCCACATTTGTCATAAATAGCAAAGGACAAAGTCATAACAAGAAAACTAGCTGCTATATATAATTGGACACAGTTGTGTCATGTACACAAAGTCTTTTACAAAATAGTCATCTGGAATCAATTGAAGACCACTCTCCATTCATTGTTGTCATCCTGCAAGATAGGCTACACCTGTTTTCTCCATGTATCCCTTTAATATAGCTGGTAATTCTTTTGCTGATTACCATTCCCTTGGGATGCTTTGCCATACATGCTTAGTTGACCCCTGCTATGACCCCAGTCCCTCCTCAGCTGTCTACTGCAGAGCCTCTCCCTCCTTTCTGTTCTTGTTTTGCTGCTTGTATACTTCTTTGGGCTGGGCAACTTTGATTTCACACTTCTCAAAACCAATCTGATATCTGTTTTCTAATAATTTCTTTATTGATTCTTCATCTGTATACATGATACAACAAAATCCTTTTTTCATTTGTTTTTGTGTACATAGGAAGTTCAATATTCTCCATCTTTCCAAATTTTCCAAAATATTCAGACATATCTGGGCTCAATCTGCCAACAAATTCTTTTTTTTTTAATTTCATACTTGATTTTATTTTATTTTATTTTATTTTTAAAATAACTTTTTATTGATAGAACTCATGCCAGGGTAATTTTTTACAGCATTATCCCTTGCATTCACTTATGTTCCGATTTTTCCCTCCCTCCCTCTACCCTCTCCCCCAGATGGCAAGCAATCCTTTACATGTTGAATAAGTTACATTATTCCTGGATACAATATACGTGTGCAGAACTGAACAGTTTTCTTGTTGCACAGGGAGAATTGAATTCAGAAGATATAAATAATCCAGGAAGAAAAACAAAAATGCAAACAATTTACATTCATTTCCCAGTGTTCTTTCTTTGGGTGTAGCTACTTCTGCCCATCATTGATCAATTGGAAATGAATTAGATCTTCTCTTTGTTGAAGAAATCCACTTCCATCAGAATACATTCTCATACAGTATCATTGTTGAGGTATGTAATGATCTCTGGTTCTGCTCATTTCACTTAGCATCAGTTCGTGTAAGTCTCGCCAGTCCTCTCTGTATTCATCCTGCTGGTCATTCCTTACAGAACAATAATATTCCATAATGTTCATATACCACAATTTACTCAACCATTCTCCAATTGATGGGCATCCATTCATTTTCCAGCTTCTAGCCACTACAAACAGGGCTGCCACAAACATTTTGGCACATACAGGTCCCTTTCCCTTCTTTAGTATCTCTTTGGGGTATAAGCCCAGTAGAAACACTGCTGGATCAAAGGGTATGCACAGTTTGATAACTTTTTGAGTATAGTTCCAAATTGCTCTCCAGAATGGCTGGATGTGTTCACAATTCCACCAACAATGTATCAGTGTCCCTGTTTTCCCACATCCCCTCCAACATTCCACATTATCTTTCCCTGTCACTCTAGCCAATCTGACAGGTGTGTAGTGGTATCTCAGAGTTGTCTTAATTTGCATTTCTCTGATTAATAATGATTTGAAGCATATTTTCATATGTCTATAAATAGTTTCAACTTCTTCGTCTGAAAATTGTCTATTCATATCCTTTGACCATTTGTCAATTGGAGAATGGTTTGATTTCTTATAAATTAGAGTCAATTCTCTATATATTTTGGAAATGAGGCCTTTATCAGAACCTTTGATTGTAAAAATGTTTTCCCAGTTTGTTTCCCTTCTAATCTTGTCTACATTTGTTTTGTTTGTACAAAAACTTTTCAATTTGATATAATCAAAATTTTCTATTTTGTGGTCAGTAGTGATCTCTAGTTCTTCTTTGGTCATAAATTCCTCCCTTTTCCACAGGTCTGAGAGGTAAACTATCCCATGCTGTTCCAATTTATTTATAATCTCATTCTTTATGCCTAGGTCATGAACCCATTTTGACCTTATCTTGGTGTACGGTGTTACAACAAATTCTTTTTTAAAGGGCTCCTTTGCCTTAAAACTTTAGCCCTCTTGGGATCTGTCAACTTGCCATCCAGCTTGTATTCTTTAAATTCCAAGACTTTAATGATAATTGTGACATTTTTAAAAAGAACCCACCTGAATCCCCTCAATCTTTCCATAATAGAATAAATTTTAATTGTGCAGTTTACAACCTCTCCAAAATGAGAGAGGTGTACAGTGAGTTCTTTCTTATATCCCAGCTTAATCCTCTAATAAACATTTTATCATCTTGCTAATTCTTGCTCACATTGATTATGGAGCCCCTGGCAAACTCCATGTGGCCAGGCTATGGGCCTGGGGACATGTGGTGCAGAGAGGGTGTCAGCTGTGGCATGTTGGATGGAGCCAGATTTAAAATAGTGGTGGAAAAGAGCTATGCATCTCTTTTTTAAAAGACATTTCTATTTTGTCATCTTTTCTTTAAGCCCTTAAAAATTAACTCTACTGTCATCATTACATTAGATCTATTCTCACAGATCATCAGTGATTTCCTAATTGCTAAGTTCATTGACTTTTTCTCATCTTCATTCTCTTTGAGCTTTTTGCAACATTTGTCGTCTTAGTTTTCATCACTATGCATTATCCCATTTCAGATCTTATCATTTTTCTGAGACCACTTTTTGCTTCCAGAAGGGTTACCCCCTTTAAATTCTGTCCTCAGCCTTTTCTTCTCCTTCCATACTACTTCAGTACTCACATTCATTAAGGCCTCTTTCATCTTTGCCTCTATAATAGTAATTCCCAGATCTTTTTCTGTAAACTCATCCTCTTAAATTTCTCTTAACATGTTTCCATGTTCTCTTGGGATATTCCATTTTCATTTCACACTCAAAATGTACAAATCATCATCTTTAATCCCAAACCAGCTCTTCCTTTTTTCATGTTTCTAATATTAGCATTATCATTCATTCTCACACCTCAACATGAAACTTTGGAATCATCTTTGATTTCTTCTAACTTCTTTTTCATCATCTCCCGCCTATTGAATTATTTCTCAAGTTGAAATAGTTCTCTTTCTTCATAATGCTTTTCTTATCTTTTCCTTTAAAAGATTCTACAACTACTACTCTAATATGTCATTTTGTTATATCTTACTTGCACTATCGCATTAACTTCCTAAGTAGTATCCACTGATGTAGTTCCTTCTCCTTCCCAATCCAAAAGAAGAAGCATTTATTAAGTGCTACTTTGTACTATGAATTATGTGAATGTTAGAGATGTAGAGACAAAAAGGAAATAGTCTCTGTACCCCAGGATTTTACATTCTATTGGAAGGTGATAATACTTAAACACATAAGTATATATACATGGTTATTTGATGAGAAAGGAATGCTAAAAACTTGGAAGATTAGAAAAGCCTTCTTATAGGTAGTAAGATATGAGCTGAACCTCAAAAGAAGATAAATTTAAGAGGTGAGAATCAATCAGTAAATAAACACTAAGTGCCTACTCTGTGCCAGGCACTGGGCAAAGCATTAGGGATACAAAAAGAGGCTAAAAAAACAGTTCCTGCTTTAAAAAGCTCACAGTCTTAATGAGAAGGAATATATTCAAGTCTTAGTGCAAAAGGTCCAATGGTAGAATGCAGAATTTGGGGGAAAATGAATAAGCCAATTTTATGGGAACATAGAAAGCATGGAAAGGAATAATGTAAAATATTCACATAAAGGTTACCTGAAGACAGATTGTGAAAAATTTTAAATGTGCATTTGAGGAGTATTTTATCTTAAAGGTAAAAAGGAGTTTGTTGAGAAGTGGAGTGAAATGATCAGCCTTATGAATATTATTTTTAATAATTTTTTATTCTGAATTTAACAAAAACCAAATGAAATAAATGTTTCTATACACGGAGTAGAAGAGTAAGAAGATATTATGCATGAAGCTATGAATCTCTTGTTGTATGCAACTTACTTTCCTTTTAGACTGTGATTGCCCACTCAGCAATCACTATTACCAGACTCTCCTAATTCCTAGGTCCTCAGAAGAATCTCTGACTACTGTCCTTTACAATTCTTATGCCAATCTTACCAATCTTACCTCAATCAGAAGTCTTCAGAGATCTCTGGCCACCACTTCATGGAGTGATAGTTTAATGTACAATAGAGCACCCGAGGACAGTTACATGAAAGGTCAGGATCTTTTATTCACGTGTTCATATCCTACTTTTCTGACCTCCTGCTCATTCTTAGTTACTCCTAGTAGAACTCCTTGTCAAAAAGACCTACTTCTTTGTCCCCGCAGTTTATATAGGGTCTATGAGGTCACACACACAGCCAATTAAGAAGGAGACGCTGCCAGTCTCTTGATGTGAATCTCAATGTGACTAGAGTTCCTGCCCATGAGGCGGTCCTTGCTGATTCACAGAAAACCACTTCCAGGGATCACAGGCTTTAAGACCTTTTTACTTCCTGATCATATCGTGCATGGCTCCTCTCCTGACCCT
The DNA here is from genome assembly GCF_016432865.1 of Antechinus flavipes. Taxonomy (NCBI): domain Eukaryota; kingdom Metazoa; phylum Chordata; class Mammalia; order Dasyuromorphia; family Dasyuridae; genus Antechinus; species Antechinus flavipes. Next base: position 341,628,068 of record NC_067398.1, on the reverse strand, counting down.
TACATTAGACTATATAAAAAAAACAAAATGTAACTTTCTTTTTCTTTCTTTCTTTTTTTTTTTTTTTTGAGTATCCATTATTTTTTAAAATTATAACTTTTTGTTGACAGAACATATTCCTGGGTAATTTTTTACAACATTATCCCTTTTACTCACTCTGTTCTGACTTTTCCCTTCCCTCCCTCCATCCCCACTCCTAGATGGCAAGCAGTCTTATACATGTTAAATATGTTATAGTGTATCCTAGATACAATATATGTGTGCAGAACTGAACAGTTCTCTTGTTGCACAGGGAGAATTGTATTCAGAAGGTAAAAATAACCTGGGGAGAAAAACAAAAATGCAAACAGTTTACACTCATTTCCCACTGTTTCTTCTCTGGGTGTAGCTGCTTCTGTCCATCATTGATCAATTGGAACTGAATAAGATCTTCTCTTTGTCGAAGAAATGCACTTCCATCCTCATACAGTATTGTTGTTGAAGTATATAATGATCTCCTGGTTCTGCTCATTTCACTTAGCATCAGTTCATGTCTCTCCAAGCCTCTCTGTATTCATCCTGCTGGTCATTTCTTACAGAACAATAATATTCCATAACATTCATATACCACAATTTACCCACCCATTCTCCAATTGATGGGCATCCATTCATTTTCCAGTTTCTAGCCACTACAAAAAGGGCTGCCACAAACAGTAACTTTCAGAGCAGTACTGCTGCTTCTTTGTGATTCTTTTTGTTCTTCCTTTTATACTGTTGCCAGTAAAAATTGTTGCAGTCTCTTCCTTTATTGTCTTGACCACCATTTCTCTACACTTTTTTTCTTAATCTATCCCAGCTTTGGAAAAAAAAAAAATCCACAAGGAAAAAAATAAACTCGTTTAACAAATATGCATAATCAAACAAAATAGATTCCTATGTTGACCTTATCTGAAAATGTTTATCTTATTCTACATCTTAAATCAATTATCTCTATCAAAATGTGGGTACCATTCTTTATCATTAGCTCTCTAGAATTGTGGTTGATCACTGTATCAACCAAAGTTAGGAAAATACTTTGTGGACTGTAGAATAGAAAGTAGATTGTTCAATTTGAAGACTACTGCAGTAATTCATGTCAAAAGTGATAAGGAATTGATGTCCATGTGAGTGGAGAGAAGGGAACAGATTCAAGCTTATGTAATAGTGGTAGAATCAACAAGGCTTAGAAACATAGGCTATGCAGAACCAAGATGTAGAGTGAAGCCAGGAGGCTGCTCGACTCCCCATTTCCCCTCAAAAAACCCATGAAGCCAAATTTCTGAAAAGAATTTGACAGAATGAAACCACTCTTCCATTCAAGATAGATTCTTAGAAGGACTTCATGAAAGGTCAGTCTCACTGGTATAAAAGGAGTGTTCAGCCCAGCTCAGACAGTGTCTGGGAAAGCCAGTGAGGATTTTAATCACAGCAGATTATCTGCTGAGACCTTAGCCCCTTGTTCAATAACACAGAAGAACAATGGGGCATCCCCTAGTCTCAGCACAGAAGGCAAATAGCTAGCTGGGGAAGCCAGGCTATTATTTGCAGAGGGCAGGTTAGGGCTACCCCCTGCTGTGAGTAAGACCTCAAACACAAAGGACTCCTGTGCCCAAAGCCCAGGTTCAGAGCTACACAAGAACCTTGGGACAGTGCTCCTTTTACCCCAGGAGCAGAACTCAATCTTAAAAATCACAAAATAGTAAAAAAGAAAGAAAGAAAATGAGCAAGAAACAGAAAAAAGTCTTAACCACAGAAAGCTACTGTGGTGACAGGGAAAGCCAAAACACTAACCCAGAAGAGGACAAAATGTCTACATAGGAATTCTCAAAGGTTTATATAAATTGGTCTCAAGCATAAAGAGGCTTTTTAGAAGCACTCAGAAAGGAATGTTGAAAACTATCTTTGCATGTATTTTGAAAATAAAAAGCTATTGTTTAAAAAAGTGTTCATTAAGAATCTTAAAAGGCAAATAAGAGAAGTAGAAGAAAAATTGGGAAAAGAAATGAGCGGTATGCAAGAGAATCAACAGTTTGGAAAAAATTCAAAAATTGACTGGAGAAAACGATTCCTTAAAAAATACTGGTGACCAAATGCAAAAAAAAAATCCACCAATGAAAACACTACCTTAAAAAGTAGAATTAATCAAATGAAAAGAAAGATACAACAGCTAACTGAAAAAAAATCATACAGTAAAAACTAGAACTAGATGATGGGAAACTAATGACTCTATGAGGCATCAAGAATCCAAGAGAAGGAAAAAGTGGAAGAAAATGTAAAAATACCTCATTGGAAAAACAGCTGATCTGGAAAATAGATCCAGAGGAGACATTTTAAAGTTTATTGGTCTATCTGAATACATTGACCAAAAAAGAGCTTAGATAGCATTCTTCAAGAGATCATCAAGGAAAACTTATCCAATATATTAAAACCAGAGAACAAAGTAATCTTTGAAAGAATCCATTGATCACCTCTGGAAAGAGATCCCACAAAGAAAACCCCAAGGAACATTGTTGCAAAACTCCAGAACTATATTTTCAAGGAAAAAATACTGCAAGCTGCCAGGAAAAAAAAAAAAAAAAAACCAGTTCAAGTGTCAAGGAGCCACAATGAGGATTACCCAGGATCTGGCAGCTTCTACATTAAAGAAGTGGAAATCCTGGAATACCATATTTCAGAAGGCAAAGTACCTGGGGTTAAAACCAAGAATCAACTGCCTAGTGAGACTGAGCATCATCTTTCAGGGGAGGAAATGGATCTTCAATGAAGCAAGGGAATTGTATCATTTCTATTGAAAAGACCAGCATCACACATAAAATTCAATCTTCAAACACAGGACTCAAGATAAACATAGAAAGGTAAACAGAAAATAAAATAAAACCATATTATTTAAAGGTTTACATCTCTAGATGGGAAAATGATATTTGTAATTCTTAAGAATTTTATCTTTTATTAGAGAAGTTAAGAGAGGATGTATATACAAATTGATTTGATGTGATGATATTAAAAAGACATTAAGGAGTAGAAAAAGGATTGTACTTGGAGAAGAAGAGAAGTAAAATGAGATAAATTAGATCTTATGAAGAGGCACAAAAGACCTATTACAATAGAGGGAACCAAAGGAGGTGGGATCCATTGTCTGAAACTCAATATCATAAGTTTTGGCTCAAAAAGGGAATAACATTCTCTTCATTGGATATAGAAATTTGTCTTTTCCCTATAAGGAAGAAGGAAGAGAAAGGGGAAAGAAAAAAGAAAGGGCTAGAAAGAAGAGAGGGCAGAAACACTAAGAGAAAGGGGTTAGAGAAGGAAAGAGAGGTGATAGAAGGGAGGGCAGGTAGAGGATAGGGTGGGTTAGAAACAAAACACTACTAAGGAGGGACAGGATGGAAAGAGAACAAAAGTATATTTAAAGGAAAAAATGGGATGGAAGGAAATAGAGTTGATAATCATAACTGTGAATGTGAATGGAAAGAACTTTCCCATAAAATGGAAGCAAATAGCAGAGTGGATTAAAAACCAGAATTCTACAATATGTTGTTTACAAGAAACACATTTAAAACAGAGAGATATATACTGGATAAGGGTAAAAGGGTGGAACAGAATTTATTATAATTAAGTCAAGGCAAAAAAGCAGGGATAGCAATTCTTATCTCAGAAAACACAAAAACTTAAAAGAGATAAGAAAGGAAACTACATTTTGTTAAAAGGATGCCACAGACAGTGAAATGATATTGATACTTAAAACATATATGCACCAAGAGGTACAACATCTAAATTCTTAGAGAAGAAATTAATCCAGTTATAGGAAGAGACAGCAAAACTATACTAGTAGGGGCCCTCAACTTCTCCTTCTCAGAATGAGATAAATCTAACCATAAAACAAACAAGAAAAAAACTAGGTAGATTAATGGAATCTTAGAAAACCTAAATATAATACACCTCTGAAGAAAATTGAATAGGGTTGGAAAGAAATATGCCAGTACATGGGACCTACACAAACATTGACCATGTGTTAAGGCAGGAAAACCTCACAATCAAATTCACAAAGGCAGAAATAGTAAATGCTTCGTTTTCATATGACAATGCAATAAAAATTACATTCAATAAAGGACCAGATTAAAGATAGACTAAAAACCAATTGGAAATTAAATAATCTAATTCTAAAGCTTGAATGGGTCAAACAACAAATCACAGAAGCAGTAATTTCATCCAAGAGAATGACAATAATGAGACAACATATCAAAACCTGTGGGATGCAGCCTGCTTTGTTCTTGGGGAAAATTTTTTTTATCTCTACTTGCATGAATAAAATAGAGAAAGAGGAGATCATGAATTGTGCATGCAACTAAGAAATTAAGAAAAAGAACAAATTAAAAACCCTCAAATACAAAATTAGAAATTCTGAAAATCAAAAGAGAGATTAACAAAATTGAAAGTAAGAAAAGTATTGATAAAAAGTGTTGGTTTTATGGAAAAACACAACAAAATAATAAACCTTTGGCTAATTTGATTTAAAAAGGGAAATTTTAAAAACTAATTTACCAGCATCAAAAAGTGAAAAGGGTGAACTTGCCACCAATGAAGAAGAAATTAAAACAATAATTAGGAACTATATTGCCAACAATTCTGACAATTTAATTGAAATGGATGAATATTTACAAAAATATTTGTTGCCCAGATTAACAAAAATAAATTGCCTAAATAGCTCCATTTTAGAAAAAGAAATTTAGAAAACACCATCAATAAGCTCCCTAAGAAAAAGTCTTTAGGTAGGGTTAGATAGATTTACAAGTGAATTCTATTAAACTTTCAGAGAAAAATTATTCAGTATGAAGCAAACTATTTGGAAAAATGGGCAAAGGAGGAGTCCTGCCAAATTCCTTCTTTGGCACAAATATAGTGCTGATACCTAAATCAGGAAGAACCAAAGCCGAGAAAGAATTACAAATCAATCTCCTTAATGAATATTGATGCAAAAATTTTAAATACAGTATTATCAAAGAGATTATAATTTAGCTAGATAGTACACCATGACCAAGTCAGATTTAACCAGGAATGCAGGACTGGTTCGATATCAGGAAAACTATCAGCATAATTGACCATATCAATAACAAAATTAACAGAAATCATATGGTAATTTTAATAGATAAATAAAAAGCTTTTTGGCAAAATTCAGCACCCATTCCTTTTTAACACATTAGAAAGCATATGAATAAATGATGTTTTCCATAAAATGATAAGGAGCAGCTATCTAAAACCATCAGCAGGCATTATTTGTAATGAGAAGAAGCTAGATGTATTCCCAGTAAGATCAGGGATAAAACAAGGAAGTCCTTTATCACTATTATTCAATATCATACTAGAAATAATAACTTTAGCAATAAGAAAAAAAAAAGGAATTAGAGGAGGCAATGAGGAGATAAAACGATCACTCTTTGCAGATGATGTGATGGTATACTTAGAGAATCCTAGAGAATAATTCAAAAACCTACTTGAAACAATTAACAGTTTTAACAAAGTTTCAGGATATAAATTAGACCCACATAAGTCATCAGCATTTCTGTATGTTACTAATAAAGCCCAGCGCAAGAGATAGAAAAATTCCATTAAAAAAAACTGTAGACAAAATAAAATATTCTGGGGTCTACCTGCCAAGACAAATCTAGGAATTATATGAACACAATTACAAAATAATTTCTACACAAAGTCAGATCTAAACAATTGGAAAAATATCAATTGCTCGCAGGTAGACAAAATAATAAAAATGACAAATTCTACTTAAATTAATCTACTCAGTTCAGTGCCATGCCAATTATACTGACAAAAATTTATTTTATAGAGCTATAACAAAATTCATCTGGAAGAACAAAAGTTCAAGAATATCAAGAGAGGTAATGAAAAAATAATGCAAAGAATGGTGGCCTAGAAGTGTCCGACATAAAACTTTTTTTTCCTGTCATTTTAGCCAGTCTGAGAAATGTGAAGTGGTACGTCAGAATTGTTTTAATTTGCATTTCTCTATGACAGATGAAAGGAAAAGATAATGATAAATGTGGGAGGGGATGTGGGAAAACAAGGACACTAATACATTGTTGGTAGATCTACAGATTATGGATGTGAAATGATCCAGTTATTCTGGAGAATAATTTGGAACTATGCCCAAGGGGCTATCAAACTCTGCATACCCTTTGAGCCTCCAGTTTCACTACTGGGTCTGAATTCCATAGAAATCGGAAAGGAGGGAAAAGGACCTATGTGTGCAAAAATATTTGTAGCAGCCCCTTTTTGTAGTGGCCAGAAACTGGAAACAGTTGATGCCCATTAGTTGAGGAATGGTTGAATAAGTTATGTTTAATGAAAGTAATGAAAAGTTATTGTTCTCTAAAAAATGATGGAGGCAGCTAGTTGATGCAGTGGATAGAGCACCAGCCCTGAAGTCAAGGAGGCCCTGAGTTCTGATCCAAGCCACTTAACACTTCCTAACTGTGTGACTCCAGGCAAGTCACTTAACCCCAATTGCCTCAGGGGAAAAAAAAAATTGAATGGGCTGATTTTAGGAAGGCCAGGAAAAATGTACATGAACTGATGCTGAACAAACAGAACCAGGAATACATTGTACACAGTAACAGTAAGATTGTGGGATGATCAACTATGACAGACTTGGTTCTTCTCAGCAGTTTGGTGATTCAAGGCAATCCTAATAAACTTTGAATGGAAAATGTCATATGCATCCAGAGAGAGAACCATGGAGACTAAATGTAACTCAACATCTGTTATGTCCACTTTTTATTCTTTTGTGAGTAAAAAGAAAGTTCCCCTGATTAATTAGTGGAACCTCCCACTTATAAACACGGGATAGACATTTTCTCTTTAAGCATCCTTTCTCCTGGGCCTCAGTTTTTGAATCCACAGAGGAAAGCCTCATCCCTGGGGATCAATCAGAGGAGTTTGCTATTGTGTTCTCCAGACAAGGGCCTATAGAGCCTGTGCTTTGCACGAGGCATTTGTATAACTCCCTGCACAGGGCCAAATACTGTGATCATTATGGTTAATCACTGCTGGTAGGAGTAGCCCCATTATATTTCACAAATTTATCTTATCTCAACTGAGGCTTCAGGCGTCAATTGAGGCTGCATGGCAATGCTTTCATTCTTCCTTAATTTACTCTCACATTCTCCAGGGAGGTAACTTGTGGCTCAGTGGCTAGAGCATAGGCCTGGAGTTCAGAAGATTTGAGTTCAAATCCAGCTTCAGAGAGTTCTAAACTCTGTTACAAGATTACTTAATCTCTGATTGTCTGACAAAATGGATCCACTGGAGAAGGAGATGGCAAACCACTCTATTCTCTTTGTGAAGAAAACCCCAAATGGAACATGAAGGGTTAGACATAATTGAAATGACTGAACAATCACAAAAATTCTCTATAGTATTTATTGCAAAATATCCCTTCTTTCCTCAAGCTTCCTAGACTAACATCTCTTCACTCCCTCTCAGAAAAGAATACTGGGATCAAGAAAACTGAGGCACTCTGTAGCTCAGATGTCTTCAATATGATCCCCACTCTCCTTTTGGCTTAAATTTGTAATTTAAAAATAGCCCTCCTCTCTATTTGTGCTATTAATCTAATGCTTTCTCATCCCTTGAACCTAGGACCTTTTGATTATCTTCTCTCTTTTTTTAAACTTGCCTTTTTTATTGTGTTTCAAAAAATTTTTTATATTAACAAATATCAACTAAAATAAATACTTTCATATTCATAGCAGAACTGAAGGAGAACTGTAAATGTGAATGTCTATTATGCTCTTCTTGTCTGTTATTCCTTCTGGCCTTCCTTCTCTTCTCTTATATACAATTTAAGAATAAATGTTTTAATGACGTGCTTTTCTTTTTTCGGCAAAATTCTTCAAGCTTCCCTCCCATTAAATAAAGAAAAGAAAACTTGGACAAAAAGAAATTTTAAGGGAACCCAAAAGGAGGATGAATGTGTATATAAATGTAAATAGTTGTAAAGTATGTTTAACTGATTTTGTTGATATTTAGTGCTAATTATGAAGTTTTTTTTTTTTAACATATATAGAACTTACCACTCCCTGACTTAAATAAACTGTGCTTGGTAGTATTTATTTTCCTAAGGAGATTTACTAAGTGGTATCTCACATATTTAAGGATTTCACTATTGTTGAAGAATCCAAAAGCCACAAAAAACCAAATGAACACACCTGTGTCTTCTCCATCCTTGATAATATGAACTCATTTTTTACCGTAAATGTCATATGCAGTAATATGGCAGGAAGGGAATGTGCATCTGTAAATAGGGATAATACAGGCAAATAGTTCACAGAGGATCAAATGAGATAACCTGACAAAAAAATTGCATACTTTAAAGTAGGACTTTTTAAACTTTTTCTCCTCATGACTTCTTTTTATACAAGATATTTTTACATGACTTCAGGTATATAGGTATATAAAATAGATATACAAATCAAACATTTACTAATGATAAATCATAATTTTGTGATTCCCCCCATTCAGTTACGAGATCTCATATTGGGTTGCAAACCACAGTTTAAGAAGCTGGGCCTTAAGGCACTATATAAGTGATAGGTTTTTTATTATCATTATCATTATTAGAGAGACAAATAAGCACAATCTATAGGAAAAAGAAAGCTATTTATGAAATACTGAAGCTTTGAGTATGTAGCTTTAAGGAGTTAAACAACAATAGAATAATTCAACTAGTTCCTGTTGAATAGGATTTTTTTTGTCTTTGTTCTACAGCCAAAAGCCCTAATGGTTTTTAAATATCCCAATGTCTTTCTGCATTTGGGCAGGACCTTAGTCCATTTACAACTAATTCAGTGTTCCTGGAAATGGGTCAGTTTCTTTGGACTATGATATGATAATAATAATAATAAATATATTTGCAAAAGTTGAAATTAGAGAATAGGTATTGGCAATGTATGTAAATAAATAATGAAATGATGCTGTTTACCATTTAGCCTGGTGAAACAGATAAAGAAGATCAAGTAGAATCTACAACTCATCGGATCCCCCAAATGGTAGGCAAGAAACCCCTACGAGATTTTATTGGGCTAGAAGAGTGTGACAAGACTACTCGGGAAGCCATGCTAAATTTCAGCTTCTTTGTCACCATTGGAGATATGGATGAAGCTTTCAAATCTATCAAACTCATCAAAAGGTGAGGATTATTTTCACTAAAGTTTTGAAAGAGTGTCTAGATATGTTTTGAGAGTCTTCCACTTAATACTTTCCTTTTCTCTTTCTTTAATCAGATTGAAAATAATTAACTCTTTTGTTACAGTCTTCACAATGTATTTTATGATTTTGTCACTCTGTGAAATTCCATTGAGATTAGTAGAATGCCAGGACGTGCCTAGTACATTCTGTTGCACAGAAAAGGGGTTCTATTTAAACACATCTGGTGGTAGGAAACAGATGAACAAAGCTCTTTTGACTCTTCAGTGCTCAGATCATCATATCTTACTTATTTAATTATTTTGCTTTTTATTTAAAAGTGTTTTGAATACTTTCTAACTAAATGTTTTGCAGTTGTTACACACCAATAATATTTAGATCTCTAGTCAGATATACAAATAAATACTAGTATTGATAAATGATTAATAGAAAAACAAAAGTTAAAAGTTAAACTTTTAAAACTTGCACTACACTCCAAAGGGATTCATAAGTTTAGGCAGAGGTTCTTTGTAAACATCTTTCTATTGGTAAGCAGAAAAAATTGATGTTTACTAGCAGGAATAGTTGGCAAATATTATTTTTTGATGGAAGATCATCATTAATAACAGAATTGAAGTAGACAAATGTGAATGAAATAAAGTCATTTTGAAATGAGATCTAATGGATAGTTCTGTAGAATATATAGCATCTTTTAAAATGTCACATCAGTCATAGACGGTATTTCCCCTAATTCCTTTTGTCTCCAATCTGTTTTGCAGAAATTGGGGGATTGTTTTTTTTTCATGTTGACAATATTGACAAGATAGCTTTTCAAATAACTGATTGACCTACCTTTCAAAACTTGATTTGTTTCATGTAAACATAGTGATATTATATTATTTCTAACCACATATCTAATATTTCGTTTTAATAATCATTATAATAGTTCATATATAGTAAAGGTGTCTTAAATAACCTATAGATGGTATTTCCCCTAATTCCTTTTGTCTCCAATCTGTTTTGCAGAAATTGGGGGATTGTTTTTTTTTTCATGTTGACAATATTGACAAGATAGCTTTTCAAATAACTGATTGACCTACCTTTCAAAACTTGATTTGTTTCATGTAAACATAGTGATATTATATTATTTCTAACCACATATCTAATATTTAGTTTTAATAATCATTATAATAGTTCATATATAGTAAAGGTATCTTAAATAACCTATTTTTTCATTACAACTAATTTTAGTGCATTATCTCCAATTTAAAAAGTCCCACAGAAATATACGACCTATCAGTGTTTATACAAGTACTGAATAAGCTGTCAAAATAATTACATGCTCTGGTATACCCATTTGTGTGGTAAAGATATAACAGATGATTGGTAAATAGTTTTATTGATATGTATTTTTCTAGGGTATCAATGGTTTAAAATGGCAGGTGAATTATATTTCTTTTTTAAATCAAAAATTATCATATAATGTAAAACATGAGATGCTGCATATTCATTTCTTTTTAACAGTAGACTCAAAGAGAAGATTCTATTTTAAGTAGCCTTGAAAGATTTTCTATAAAGTCAAATGGGATTCTTCTAGTAAAATTGGATGGTTCATGTAGTAATGGTGGGCATTTAAGAACCTATGCTAAATTGGAATAATGGAGACTTAAATTTCAGAAGTATTTTATTCAGTCACAACAGAAACAATACAAGGTTTCATAACCTTCATATATTTAACAAGTTGTTTTTCTTGATCATTATGTTGACATGTGTATTAAGATTTCTTGTACCCATTCAGAAAAAAACTAGTGAATAGACTAAAATGTCGTGAAAAAAGTGATTGCTATTATTTACACATAGTATCACTGTTGGATTGTTATGGGCTACCAAAACACTGGAGCCAACTCATATAATTTTAAATGTATGCATACAAATGTAGTTATTAAAAATAGTTAAGTGTGTTTTTTGGTGTTTTAAATTTTTTTAAAGCAAAATAGGTTAATTTCCCTCAATCTTCCAGACACCAAAACATATCATCAAAGAACTCAATTTTCATGCTTTTTGCAGAAACAGTGCTTTGAAAACTCATTTATATAGAAAATGGAAAGAGAGTGATATCACCCATATTTTTCCATTGCATTTCTAGGACATGATTTTGACCCTTCTTATAATGGGCCCACCAAAATGACAAAATAATATAAACTCATATAATTTTATGGAGAAGATTAAACTTTAAAAAGAAATTTCAGCTTGTTCATCTTTTATTTTAAATTATAAAAATAATTGGGTCATAATATAAAGCAATGACAAGGTTCTGTAAGAAAATTTTAATCATTTGATTGTAAATGCAGCTACACTTAACATATTTCTCTGACATTTTCTACGTCTTTCTGTGTATTCAGCATTCCCAAAGGTGAAGCCTTACCAAGACTGAGGTATGACCTCTGTCAGAATAAATTAATCTTAAAAACTAAGATGGAGAATAAAGTAGCTTCATCTTGCATATTTATTTAATAATTTCACAAATTTTGGCTGCTACTACATTTGAAAAATGTGTGCTTGTGAAATTATGTGACATAATAAAAAATTTATCACTGTACAAAAGTAGGGGTAGGGGCATATAATCTATTTATATATAATATACATATTATTTATGTGTATCATACATATGTATATAGCTGTAACCCATAAAATTAATAATCAAAAGTCACTTCACAAGTATTGAAAATGAACTTGTAATGTCCATCAGTTTCTACTTTTTAAATTATCACATGTATACAGACACTATCCTGATCTAAAACATAGTCACTACCTCTCCTGATTTTCAGCATGGTGATTCCACATAATCATTTTCTAGCCCACGACGAAATCGAGCAGTTAAGGTGCGACTGATGACAATAACACGAGGTGCCATACAATCATCTCTTCTGTGAAGAATATTCCAGATGAGGATGGCAGCTGCTAGGGTGGCCAAAAGGCAAGCTCCGATGTTCAGGTAGCAAGACCAGGACAAATTGGTGTAAGGACCAATTCGGTAAAAAGTTACTAGGCCAATGACTAAAACAAAGCCTGTAAAAAAAAATTAATAATTTCTATAAGATATTAAATTTAGGAAAAGGAAAATTCCTGGTTTCTCATGTAAATAAAAATATAAGTTCTCTAATTTAATTTCTTAGATTTCTGTCCTTTTATAAGCCTCATAATCTACATTTCCACCCTTATTTCATGTTACTCTTGACATCCCATTTCTTGTGCCTTTTTGCTTTTCTAATAAGCTGTTCTCCATTCATGTTAATGGAAGTCTGCAAAGCATTCTAAAGTTTTCAGAACATTTTACATCTCATTTGAACTTCATGAAATAGTTACCATGGGTATTATTATCTTCATTTAACCAATGTGGAATCTGATAATAAAGTTAAGTGATTTACCTGTGATTACACAGCTAGGAAATATCAGAAGCACAATTCAAACCCAAATGTTGCTACTCCAAATCCAAAACTCTTCAGTAAGTGTCATTGCCCCTTTGTTGTTAAGTATTTGCTGTCTGCTAGACTTTGGGGATATAAAAACAAAAATGAAACATTCCTTGCCTTCAGAAAGCTAACCTTAATAAGTAATCTTTTTCTTCCTTCAATCTAACTTGGGCTGGGAGTCTCCTCAGTTCATAGTGTTCTCTCTCTCTCTCTCTCTCTCTCTCTCTCTCTCTCTCTCTCTCTTCTTTCTCTCTCTTCAGCTCACCTGATATTTAGCTGTTTACTTCTCAGTGTACTTACAGACTTCTTTCAGATTTCTCTCCTTTTGTATTTTAGCCAAACCAGGCTTGTACCTGTTCCAGATGTTAAACTTACCATCTCATCTCTTGCTTTTCTCTATCATTACAAAAGCCATTTTACCCAATAGGTTGCAGGCTGCTTTACTATAGGAACCATTTATTTTGGGGGTTGTGTCCCTACTGAACACCTTATACAATACTTTGCACATAGTAGGTCCTTAATAATTGCTTGTTAAATTTCATTGAAATTTTGTGCAGCCTTGTATTAGAGAGATCGATCTTTAACCTGCAAATCTGTTATGATTTAAAAGGGTGTCTGGAAAGATGAATTTGAGCTTGTATCTTGGAAAAGGAAATGGCTAGGTCCACCTACTGTGTAATCCATAGATCAGGCCTTGAGAAACATCTGTCCTCAATACAGTTTTCGCTGATGCTGTTAATAATATTTATTTAATGGAATGGGATTGACACGTTTCTAGACATCCCATTTGGAGGATTGGGAGTGAGGGGAATGTGCTACAATGTAGCTTTCCAATTTTCTTGTTTTGCATGACTATTTCTGGTCTCTCACTGAAGTACCTTCCCTGTCTTATCTCCCTTCCCTTTCTTCCTTTTCCATCTTCCTCTTCCTAAAGATTCTAGATACTAAGGAGCTGGCGGTTTCCCCTTCTCTAACCTTTTCCTCCTCAGTTAATCCTTCCTCTGCATACAGCATTCCAGCCATTATGCAGTCAGATTAATCACAAAATTAGATAATTGCAGGATTGGAAGAGTCCTCAGAGTTCAGTCCTTACCCAAAATATGATTCTCATCTACAATAAATGATCATCATATCTCTTAACTAAAGAACTCAGTGATGGGAAAAAAGCACTATCTCTTGAGGCAATCCATCTTCTTTTCCAAAACTCTTAATTGGTTTTCTCTCTTTTCAGAGTACATATGCGTTTCTCAAACTTCTATCTATTGGTGCCAATTCCATCAAGAGACCAAGCAGAGAAAATCTAATCTCACATCTGCATAAAAAGACTTACAGAGAGAAGACAAGTGTCGTGTCCCCACCCCATCCCCAAATAGGGAAATAGCCTTCTCTGTGATAAAAATTGCTAGTTCCGTCAACAAATCCTCATGTCATGATGTTTATTATCTTTTCACTGCACGCTTTCTAGCTTATAAATGTCCTTTCTAAAGTTCAGCAGTTAGAACTGAATGCAATATTCACATGTTAGCTGACCAAAAACTATAAGATCGCTCACTTTGTATACTACAATTATATTAATGTATTCTAAAACTACATTACATTTCTGACTGCAATTTTGAACTGTGGACTCCCATTATTAAAACTGAAAAGTTTCCCAATAACTATTCTCCCTACCAGTAGCAGATGGTAAACCAACAATTATATTCTCAAGTTCCTTTGGTCTTTTGGAATGTTGTTTATCTAGGCTTAGTGACTTGAATTAAGAGCAATTAATTTTTTTTTTTTTAGTATATTTTCACTTTTTTTCACTTTTAATTCCTTCCCTGTTAAACATTTTTATACATCTTGTACTGAAGAGCATTTCTTGGGAAGGAAAAAAAAAAGGTTGCATTTTGTTTTCCCTTTATTGTACATTGTTATCTCACCTATTCCAAGAAGTGTTCTTATACGTTCTTTGGCCTTTTGACTGTCCTAGCGAACCTTTTAAGCACTTGGTTATTCTCAGTATTCATCACCTACTTCTACTCATTCTGTATTTCAGCATTTTTTATATTAGTTATAGAAGACCTTATTATTATTGGATCCATCCTTGGTAATCTATCCTTGTGTTTATCTTGTTATTGCCCTTCAGCTTCAAATTAATATGTTAAAAATTTGAGACACTTGCTGCGTTCTCTACCTATATCTGTATTTTTACATAACTTTTTCTTTTCTTCCTCATCAGAATACTTTTGTTTATCATCAGTTATTGGTGTAAGAGCTAGAATGCTGGGCCTGAGTTCATATCTGGTCTTTAGACATAGTACAAGTCTGTTAATCCTGTTTGCTCAACTGTAAAATGAGAATACCAATAGCACCTACTTTCAAGGTTGTGGGAGTCAAATGAAAAAATACTTGCAAAAAGTGCTTAGTAACACAATGCCTGGCATATAGTAAGCACTATATAAATGCTTATTCTATCTTCTCTTCTACTCATAATCAAAATTGTGTTTTCCGGAGCATCCCATACCCCTTGAGCTGATTTCTCCAATAGAATTTTAGATCATTGAATCTATCTATCCTTTCTCTGAATCTTTTGAAATCTATTATTTTAAAAAATATTTTATTAGCACTTTTTTTTCCTCAATGAGTGCCTTAATCGGGACCTCATAGAGGCCTCACTTGTAACAATGAAGTGCCATAAGTGAAATAAACACATTCACCACAGCCAACAACATATGACTCATTCCACACTTCTGTGGACCAGTGACTGAGAAGGCAAAGGACTTGGATTTAGATCCCACTACTTGGGGACCTTGAACAAGACACAGTATCTTTGGCCTCATTTCCCTCAACTCTAAAATTTCGAGGTTGCAATATATGAGATCTGAGGTGCATTTTCCTCCTAGCGCTATCATTCTGTTGTCCTCTGTCCTTTCCCAAGGATGGACACAGCCCTGCCTCACTTAAATCCAGTTCATTTTTAAGTCAAAGCATCACCCTCCTGAAGTCACTGGTCCTCTGGGAAAATGAAGGGTGAACAAGTAGGAAGAGATTTGTTTTACTATCAGGCCTGTGAAACTATGACTGATTACTATATTGATCCTAATTTCAAATCCATTTCTCTAAACTTTAGGCTATATATTAGAATGTACTGGGCTGTCCCTTTATTGTCTCCTATGTGTAGAGCACTGATCTAGGCACTAGAGAAATGAAAACAAGCAGTTCTTAAGGATTTCTTTCTATATTCTAACCAAAAACACAAATTGGTACCCAGAACTTTAATAACTCAAATAAAAGAAACAATTTTTCCCCATTAAGCTCCTTTTACAAAATATTTGTTACCCTTTGTCTTCTTGAATTTGCAATATGAGCATGGAAATATTAAGACGCATTTTCTTCTTTTGTCAGCTCTTGGGTTTTTTAGAGCATTGACTTACACATGTCTCCTCAAAATATAGCACACTTTTGTCAGGTAAAGTTGTTAGCTTTGAATAGTAATCAAATACAAGTTGGCTCTAGTAAGGAAAAATTTTGACTTCCTTAAAAATACCAGCAAATATCCTGGCATCTTCTCTGTATAGGGCTTTCCTGGAAATATGAATCAGTCACCTGGCCACCTCTTTCACTTCTCACCTGGAGAGAAAACTTCACAAAGCTGCTGCCTTTGACAGATAATGATGATTCATTTTTGTGTCTCTTCCTCATAGTATTGTCTTATATTCTTACATATGTTTGCCAGAGAGAGCTTCTAAGTGTTAATGAATACTGTTGCCTTTTCATTGTGAAAAACTTATGGGCATTTTCTTTTTATTGAAGTGAATTTATTCTTTAAGACTTTACTTATTGATTAAAGTAGATACAACTGAATTTTCTTTGTATTGATAACAAGCACTCTACTAACAGTTCATTGTTATTTCATTTTTTATTAATAATGTAAGAGGATAATGCCATATTATGGTGAATCATAACATGTAAATGTTTTAAATAGATTTCCCAAAAATTTTAATCAATAATTTTATAGGTGGCATACCCTATGGGAGTAAGTAAATAGATATACTTTGTGGTTTAACTATGATCAAGCAATAGTTCCAGATAGAAAGTGAAACATGGAATTTATTGATTTGAATTTCTACAAAAACAATCATCCTACGCCACTTTATTCTTCTTAATAGAACCTTTTTCCTGCCTCTAATTTTCCATGCAACGTAGAAATTTGTGATTAATTTATGAATGAAGTCTCAGCATCACCACCAGTAGATAAAGAAGGGTCTGGAGATAAGGATCTTTGTTAAAAAAAGCAACAACTTAAATTTGAAAGTTGTTTTGAATGATTAAAAACTTGAACCCAAGCTATATCCTAAGTTGGTGTTTTTCATAGAAACATTAAGATAAATTTGTAGGAAAAATACTTTTTAAAAAAGTTGAAATGCACTGATTTCAAATTCTTGAATAAACCATTTTTTATTGAGCTCCGACTTACAGTCTCACACTTCGCTTAGGCTTTTTTTGTAGAAACAAATGGTTTTAGGAGAGTCATAACTACCACCACTCATAGCTAAAAGAATAAGAAAATGAAGACAACAGGCATAGATTGTGCCTATAGTGAAGAATATTTGCTCTTTACATTTGCATAGTGTTGTGCAGTTTATAAAATACTTTTTTACAATTACATAGTTTGGGCAGGCAGATATGGCTAGGAATAGAATACATCTCAGATCTCATACCCTGACCTAGAGCAATGAACTATCTTAATGAGGGGGTCCCTTAGCTAGCAGTTATTTGAGATGCATATATTGAAAAATATATTTAAAAAAAAGAAAATGTACAGATGACAATGATAGTCACTAATTATATCCCACTTCACTATTACAAGTATCTGTGATATCATCTCTTTGGATGTGTTCTTCATTTATGCACAGAGCTCAGGTGTTACTTTGCCCCAGAGTGCCAAAAATGGAGAGGGTATAAAAAATGATTTTGAAAAGTACAATCTTAGAAAGTTTGCATTTTCATTTTGAAAGAACTTTCTCTTCTTTAGCTGCTGAAAAACTAATTAGCAAAAAATGAGTTAAAATAGGAAACTCCCAGATGGCTACTTCATTCACTGCATCCTCTCCTACCGAACTGATTGCACACTAAACCCAGTATGCTTTTCCCTATCTGTAGCCTCTTAAAAGTTTGGTGGTTTTCTCCTCACACTACAGGGTTGTATAAGGTTTTACTGACCTGTTTATTTGAGGATTTAAATGATGCTACTTATCTAAGCAGCTAATTCATGCTACTTGACTTAGATGCCAAAATAGCTAGTTAGAGTTCAATCTATCTAGATCATTTTCCCTCTACAGCTTACTAGAAAGTCTTCATTATTTACTTTAGCCAAAAAAGTCAATAACTTGTGGTGAACTCTTTGGTGATAAACTTATACAAACTTAGGCTGATCTGATAACATTCACATTTTTCTTCACTGGTCCCCATATTCATAGGTCTTCATTTTTTTCCCAAGCCTCAAAACCTTGTTTTTTTTTTTTTTGTTTTGTTTTGTTTTGTTTTTTTTAAGGCAATCTGAGTGAAGCACAAGCTTTGGTAGTTATAATGATGTTTATGTAATACATATTGTAAATTGTAAATTATAATTGTAACTATCTTTAGTAGTCTAGAAAAAGCAATGTATGCATCTTTTTGTTTTGAATTGCACATGGAACATGCTTAAAACCCACAATTATCTACAGATAGCTGAATAAAGTTTTAAAATACAGATTTTTAAAATGAAAAGATTGTGAATCAAATATATATGTAGTGTCTAACAAAGGTGGTAGTGGCTATTGAAAGTACAATTACTTGTTTTTTATAAAGTAAGTTTCTACTAAGTTTCTACCTGAATCTTCTTGCTCAAAAAATACTTAATGAAAAAAAATCTATTAAAAAAAAAGAGCTTCATAATCTCTTCTCTCTCCATCTGAAATTCAGGGATTTTGCCTTATACTTCTTTGTCCATTATCTTCCACAATGTCTAGCACAAGTTTAGGCAAATCTTAAAAGTTCTATAAATTCTTGTTAAACTGAAAGTGAGAAGACAAAATTTGTGCCAATTGGGACTTGTAACCTTACAATCTTCTGAGTGAAAAGTACTATCAAAGTACTAAGAGAAGAAAATAAAAAGGGTTCAAGTCCCTGTTCGGGCGCCAAAATGTGGTGATCTTCTTCCCAAATGCAGCCAGGTGATAAAAGTTCAGATCTTTTATTATCTCCAATATAGCCCGGTTAGCTTAGAGGCCTATCTCTCTGCTTGGTTCCAAGAGCTCCCTCCAAATGTCGCCAAATCCAAGGATTCTGTCCTTCAGCCTCTGCCTCTGCTTTCTTCAGCCTCCAGCCAGCTCCACTCTTCATGTCATTCCGGTGAAATCTCTCAAAGTGCTCTGTGTCTGCACCAGAGTGCTCCTCTCCAATCTAGCTGAACTCTCTTCCGCAACCAGCCAGACAAGTGGAATATATTCTTTCTTGCCTCGCCTCGGAGAGAGGGCTTCTGGCGTAATTCTGCTGAAATCTCACCAAGAGCCTCCGTCTGTTTCTTTTATACAAGAGGGATGAATTGTGGGATATGAGAGAGAGGGATTATGGGTTTTCTCCCATAGAGCTCTCTGGCCCAAAGAGCTTTAAGGGAAGTGTGAATTCACAAAGGTACAAAGTTTACTTTGTGAAGCTGGCAGACTTGTGAACTCCAATGAGTAAAGGTGTGAACACAAGCCTTGTATTAATTAGTTCTACTTAGTACCTTGTTTCAGGTTCTGCCCAAAACATCTTCTTGTAAGATTAGATCAACTCTAATTAGTTAGCAGTTTGTAAGGATTCCAACACATCTTGAAGGATACCTTACTGTTATAAGTTTATTCTATCCATTAGACCTAAGCAATGCATAGTTAAGTATTGTTGCATGTTTCCCACCTCAGTAACAGTCAATTCATAACCACTTGGCCACTTTCCTCATCACCACACACACACACACACACACACACACACACACACACACACTCACACACACGGACCAGATCGTGGACAGTGAAGAAATATTTGTAGTGGTCAACATCTGGTGTGAAATTTTTATAGATATACCATGTAAAAGTAATATATATTATTCTAAACCCTTGAGCCCTACATTCATCTGATCTCATTTTTGTTCTTGGAATCTGATACATAAATACAATGTAGTCATTTAAATATATGCACTGTTAATATTTATTTTCCTGTGGTGATATTAGCTTAATTGCTTTTTTGATTGCTTATTGCTGGCAATAAGTGGGCCAAGAAAGAGGGAACAAAAGATGGTCCTGGGCCGAGAATTCTGCCTTTCATGTTACTTTATTTTTTATAGTAAGCTTCACATTACTTTCCATGTCTTAGATTCCTGGAGCAATTTCTTGATTATTTTTCAACATTTACTCAGTTGTTTTTTTTTGGGGGGGGGTGGGGAGAGAAAAATTTATCGACTGATAAATTCTGCACATGGTATTGATTCTACATAAAGTTATTTTTCCAAAGCAAACAGTTCTCTTCCTGTGAATTGGGAGGTGTGGAAGCTCTGAAGGTTCAGAGTGTTGTGTGAATTACAGTTCAGCCCCCGGAGTACCACTGCTTCCTCTCTCCTTTCCTTCCTGCCTCCTTCCTAGGGCTTCATTTTCTGTCAGAGGGTCATCCTTTTTGAAAGACTGTCAAATATATATGCAGGTGGCATAAATCAGAAAGACTGGAACACTCTTGAACACTGAATGCTAAGCAGCTGTGTCTGATCAGTCAAGCTTTTATTATAGCAATTTTATGAATAACAGCAACAGAGAAATGAAAAAAATTTAAAACTTTTAAAAGCACTTTTAAGTGTGATTTTGTTGGAGTACCCTGGTTTCCAAGGCAAACTTTTAACACAGCATATTAATTGAAGAGAACTGTCTCTGAAGACATTACTCAGGCTGAAATTTTCCAGCACATTGGTAACAGCAAAATAATGGCTCTTATTCAAATTTTTTTTTCCCTAGAGAGAATTATTCTTGGAAAGGAAAATCTAAAGCACAATAATTTCTAAGCTAATGTGCTTTCATAGGGATCCCAAAGCATCTTTCTGCCAAAGTGATCTATGGCAGCCATTTAAGACTCAAAAGTACCAAGAATGTTAAAGAAAGAAAAAAAAATGCAGTTGGTATTTAAAGGAAGTATTTAGAAAATGTGATCCAAATTTAGAAAAGCAAAATATAAAGAACAAATGGAAAATAGAATGTATAAAATTTTTCACCATCATGTGTGGATATAGATTCCGTAAACCTCATTGTCCTTGTAATAAATAATGAACAAGAATTCTAGTAGGTGAGTAAAGACTAACAGGTCCCAATTTATGTTTGCTGGTTCTGTTAAGATGAGAAAAAATAATTTACTTAATCTATTCCAGAGTTTAAACCAGGTCTTTCTGGTGTGAAAAAATTATGTCAGTAGACATAATTTGTTTTAACTTGTAAAAAGCTTTAGAAATGTATTCACATTAAAGCCTAATAAAAATAAAATTATATGGAATTGGGGAAAGAATTTTTAAGGATAGGGGTCTGAGTGGGAGAAAGAAAAATAGAGATAAAGTACTTTTATGAATAGAAAAGTATAAAAGTGGTTTCCTCTAGTGATTGATGTGAAGTCTAGTTGTATTGAAAATTTTTAAAGAACTCTCTAAATTTATTTAGCTGAGATTGACTAGACTGACTAGTGAAATGCCAAGTTAATACATCTGAACTTCCTAACATAAAATTGACAGACAAATTTCATTGTAGCCAAGTACAATGTATTAAGGGAAAAATAATCCAAGCTATACTTCTAGCATGGAGAGCACTGAACTATAATTGGCAACAAAGGAAAGAGTGAAAAATTGTCTAGAGTGGTCAAGACAGTTGATCCAATATGTCACTTTGGTCAGAAAAGCCAAGAGAAGCGTATATGTTATCTGATATGAAACAAAGCATACAATCCTATTCGACTTTTATGTATAACCACATTATATACATACACACACACACACACACACACACACACATATATGATTCATGTGGTTCTGTTTAAAAACTGTTTATCTAGAAAATTCATGTTAGGAAAAAAAAAGATCCAGAGGGATTGAGGAACTTTTTTTTGTTATTAAAAAGCCTGTCCCCATCTTTAAAGTCAGTGGTTAAAAGAAGACATGACCAAAAATGTTAAAATCATAAAATATATGAAATGAACCCAAATATTAGAATTAGGGAACATCACAGGAGAGAGTATTCCCACTTCAGAAAGCTGAAAATCCCCTTTAGTGATCAAATAGTAGAAACATATTTGAGAAGCTTAAGGCTCCTACAGTGAATATGGGCTTGAGTTTGTAGTCATCTTGTTTGAGGACCACAGGATTCTAATTAATCATAAATATCATTGCCTACCCCTTTTATTTTCTTGATAGTACTAGAGGTAAAGCTCAACATTAGTGCAAAACTCTTCTAGATAGGTTTAAGTTCCTGCCTTCATGAAGATTGCCAATTATAAATCGGTAAGAGAAAACATGTGTACCTACAAACTAAATATTGATATAATGATGCTATATTTAACATGTTAAATGTCAAATAATGTTATGCCCATAAACATACATAACAGTTGCCTCCATCTATCTGAGAAGAAAAAGATACTTTTCTTGGGGTATATTTAAATGACATTTAGATAGTTCTGCAAAAAAATGAAAAAGAAGCTTCAAGGAACAAAGACTCTTACATAACAACAAATGGTGCCATCTTTGATGGCTAATTTTACATTCCTTGCTGTTCTCCTAGAAACCTCAGAAAATTTCCTGTAAACTGTTTGTAAGGTTTGTAACTTTCCTACAACCTTCTAGTTTTTTTTTTTTTCAGTCTTCTTAGTTCCTGGTGAAGTATTTTTTCCTCTCTTCCTATTTTTATTAATATTTTATTAATCACTTCCAACTCTTCTTCTCCAGCCCTACCCCCATCTCCCCACCCGAGCACTAGGGATTTCAAGGTTCAGCTTGCATAACAGGTAATAGCAGGCATTTCCTTCTCCTGTGACGGGATATCCTGGCGCCCTTCAGTCTCTCTCTAACTCTGTTTAAAACAGACTCTAGCACAGGAAAAAAACTCATTCTAAAATTAGCAGTTTGATAGAAGAAAGGCACATAGCTGTCCACTGTACTGTTTGTCAATGAAACAACAAGTCCAAAGAGGGCCAAAATGCATTTCCTTTTCGGGCAAAACAGACCTATTGAGCTTCGGGGGGTGATTGTGGGGCCATTAAAGGAGAGAAGTACACCAAACACAGAGAAAGTATCTTAAAACTTTCTAGGCTAGAACACTGTAGTCTTTCTTGCTTTTTCCCTTCAATCTCTCTAACCCCAAAAACCATTTTTAGGTATTGTAATGTGATGTTTCAGGGACTGCAAAGAAAAAAAATCCATTACACCAAAAAAGAGAAGAGGACATAAATATTTTCATTGTTATACAAACTCCTTACCAAGAAATTTCTTATTACTATAGGAAAAATTACATTTTCTTCACCAGTGGTGTTATTTATAGTATAGTTTGAGATCTGAAGGGAACTTTTTCTCTTTTTGCCCATTTTGAAACATCGGCACCTAATGACTACAATTCTGACAAATGATGAAATGAATTCTCTCGTTCCTGATATAGTATAAAATTTGTCATGTTCCTCATTATTCTACAATGGCTACTGTCAAAGGTACTCAACATTCTGACCCTCTTTTGGAAAGAGGGTTTCTCAAGAAAGCTAAGATCCTGGGAATTATTTTCATATCTTTCATTATTTCCAGAATGATTCATTTTAGACTTCCAGTAGTTTCCTTTCCTGGATATGTCAAATCTATTCATTCATCATTGCAGAATGAAATAGGTTTCAGTTCCTGCCTTATCATTGAGCAAGGTACTTACTTGCAAGTTGGAATACAGCAGCAATAGCTTCTTCCCACCATTGGGTGTCCTGTGAAATGATGGGCAAGTCCATCAGTCCCATGACAAAGATGAGTTGTCCTGCGGTGAGGGCAATGGTAGCAATCAGATTACAGGCCCGCATCATATCAAATTGCACTGTGAGGGACACACCAAAACAGAAGAGGACTACATTAGGTCAAAGACTGGGTCTCAAACTGAAATACTAGATTAAATAATTTAATATTGTTGGCTTCACAAAGAAAATTCTGCATAACCTGTATCTTGATTGAGTAATTATCAAGTTTGATTTCTAATTATTGTGTTTTTACAAATAATATGAATAACATCCTCTTTTGTTTTCATAGTTTCTTAGACTTTTCAAAACCCTTCTCGTGTCATATGAAATCTGTGAAGATCCTTTCCATTATATCAGGTGATGCTATCAAAACACATTTCAATAAACAGTCTTCTAGAAGTGGAACATTCAGTTTATACTACCAATATTTCTCTGTCTGGTAATCTTTGCTGTGATGAACTGCAATCAATTCTCTACTCAGCATATTACCTACCAGATCCTGGGATAGCTCATTTTTATTATTTTATCAAGATTTGAAAAAATCATGAATGTCATGCCTTAATCATAAAGCACTTTTCCTTGGAAGTACAAGAGAACTCATTTTTAGATAGGAAAATGGAAAAGAGAATGTCACCCCAAGCCTAAAGGATTTGGTTCAATGCCATACAAAAAGCATGTATGCAATACCATGGTCAGCACTGAGGGAAACAAAAAATGAAACAGTCCTGTCCTCCTGGATCTTACCCTTTACTAGAGAATATAACAAGGATGTAGATAGAGGCAAAGCCCATGCAGAGGAAACACAAAATAATTTCAAGAGAAAGTAGATAAACCAGAGGTTTCTGCACTGAGCCTAGAAATAACTTGGGAGGAAAGATGGGCAGAGAGAAATATTTAGGAGCAAGAGGAAAGATAACTTGGTGCAATTCGGGATAAATGGAGGGGAAGGGGACTTGTGGACTTCTGTAAGGGCCTGTCCTCCTTAGCCCTCTCTGACAACAATGGTGGATTCAGTGAACGCAAAGTGGTAGAATAAAAGAGGCTGTAAAACATAATCCCTGATACACATGGAGCAGGCATGGACAAACTTAAGAACTCCATGGGATCTCCAATGTTTAACCTATGCTATTAGCACTTTCTTAAATCTAAACATTAGCAAAAAATTAAGCCCTGATTTATTGTTTGTTGATTTTTGAGGTTAAATGTTCACACTGAAAATTTAACAACCCTAGCACACCCCTAAGTCTAATAGTAGTGAAGCATCTGTGTAGGAAACATGTGGCCAATATGACCGGCACCTACATTTTGTAGGGTCTCAATGTGCTTTCTTGTCTCTTGTTCTCATGTGACTTTCCCTGGACACAGTATATACACACATACACATAACATACACACACACTCTTTGAAAAAAAGTCTGGAGCCAGTTTGTGTGAAAAGCTTTAAAGCCAAACAAAGGAATTTATATTTTATCCTAGAAGCAATAGAGAAGCATCATTTTCTATGCATTCAGTAACAAGCTATCTCATATTGGCAAAATGGAATTCCTTATTTTCTAATAATTTGTTAACATTACACTAATTACTTTGCCTCAGGACCATTTGATGATCCCAGTGTAAAAGCTTCACTCGAGAACAGAAAAGTAGATAACACACTACAGTGAATTCTTTTTTTAGAAGAAATATTATTTTTAATTTGTTTATATCAAATTAATAGAAGACAACAAAAACAGTACACAGGTTGTTTTATCATAGAAATTCTAGCATTTCATCATAATATGAACTAAAAAAATTAGTATACATTTATCATAAGACTTATAGGCAAGGACTAAAGATTAGAATTTTTATGACTCTCATAGTTGAAACTCAGATGCTTTTTCTGGGAATATTACTGGGATACAAATTTTGAGCCTTTACCTTCAACTTGATATATCATAAAATAAGTACATGTCACAAAGATTGGATTTTTGGACATTAAAATGGCTGCATTTTTAAAGTTAATATTAGGGCTTAGAATTTGTTTCCTTCTTCCTGTCTCCCACCCCCCCTTATACCATCCCTATCTTTTATACCCTACATATCACTTAAAATATATTTTAAAGACAAAAAAAATTAAATTTATTTCAGTATTTTAGAAAAATTTGATTTTACACTTTGATACAATATTTTAGAAGTTTGGTCCCAAGTTTAGTTTATTTTGATACTTGTTAATAACTGTTAGCTAAAAGTCAAACCCAAAACAGAACCTCACAAAGATGTAGAATCAAATGTACCTTGTTGAATATACTTATGAAATCATGATGCTCACTTTTAAATCTTATCCACCAGTTATGCAAAGGTTTTGTTGAAATACAAAACTAGTAAATTTCCATATTCTTAGATGTTAATTAATTGTTCTAAATTATTTGAAACAAATTACCTTTTTATAATTTATAAATGGATTTAAAACCCATTGAAATGATTCATTCAGAAGATTTTTAAAATAGGATAGAGAATTCTGGTCCAGGTTTTCAAAGTGTACATATATGAATTTCTGTAGGCAACAAAAGTTTAATTTTTCAGTGTCTTGCTCACCCAATGACTTTACACTATTAGCTAATATCTTAAGGTATATCTACTTTAAGGCAAAGTTCGTCATTAACAACACTATGTGTTAATCCATGTTTGTAATAATTTTCCTGGTAATTTTTAAATTTTTTGACTGACTCCTTATTTTTTCTTTATAATGTGACTTGTCCTAAAAATATCTGCTCTACCACTTTCTTATTGTTTGGCCCTACTCATATTAGTATTATCTTCAATCTGAAGATAATCTCTAGATCACTTGACCATTCTTTGAAGTTTAATTTATTAAAAACTAGATATTCATGAATCCACTGATAGTCTTTTGTAAAATGGATGATTCACCAAAATTTATTGAAAGTGAAAGAATGAGTGAGTCTCTCTATGTCATAACATTATTTCTTCAAGGTAACTCACATATTATACAAATCACATAACCATTTGACTTATAGACTTAAGTGAAAGCACCAGTGGCATTTAGTAAATAAATTAGTAAAAAATAATTTATTTTTTCAAAGTAAAAATAGATGTAAATGGAAGTTCTGATATTTTCTTACCACCTCTAAGATCTCATGATATGTTGAGTGGAATATATAGACATATCATGGAACATGTTTTTCTTTTATTTTCTTTTTTCCTATTATTTCTTTTTTTCTTTCTTTTTTCCTATAGTAGATGTAAATAAACCCAAAGTGAGAGCATTTACCAAAATGGTAGAAGAAAAGTCTGTAAAACATTATTCCTGATACACATGAAGTAGGTGTGGACAAGCACATGAGAGCCCCAATGTTTAACAACCTGCCCTACATCCAAAACATAGGAATGATAGACTTTTATGTTTAACCTAAGCTATTAGCACTTTCTTAAATCCAGACAATTAGCAGAACAATAGATTAAGCCCTGATTTATTGTTTGTTGATTTTTAAAGGTAAATGCTCACACTAAAAATTTAACACTCCCAGCACACTAGTGAGACAAATGTGTAGGAAACGCATGGCCAACATGATCACCACCTATCCCTTGTAGGGTCTTGATATGCTTTCTTGTCTAATAAGCAAAGAATTTGTTAAGTTTCTACCTGGCCCAGTTTCTCTCTCCTTCAATCTCCCTCCCATCCTGTCAGGGGCTCACTACATTGGTGTCCAATTTAGAGCACACACCTGATTGACTTTAACTAATCTTTCAGGACTCCTGAGTACAAGGGATCCATCAATCTTAGCCTTCCCAACAGGAAGTCACTACTGGCATTCACAGTTAGGAGGGACCACAGGTATTTGCCCCTCCATCTAGCCTATCTTTTATTTTCACTGCATAACTAACCCAGTTCTTTTTCTAATAATATATTTCTTCAATGATAACCTTGTACTAAATATTAGACAACTTAAGAAAAAAGGAAAAGAAAAACTATTTTAAACAAATTTTAAGTAAAATTTATTTTTTATTCCTGTATATAGTCCAGTAGATAGAAGAAGATGCTCAGAAAGATAGAAGAATTATGGGTTTATAATACAAAAAGAAAGGTTAAGGAAGAAGTTTGAAATCTTTCTACCTTACTTTTTGACCTCTCCCTCCTACCAGGGCTCCCTTTTTTTCAATTCTTTATAGCACAGATATCCTTTATACTTTCTGGTTGCCTAAAGGCATCCCTACAAATGCCCTCTCCAAAATGTTATGCTCTTTTCTTTTACTTAACCTGTATCAAAACTCTATTCCTCAGTGAAATGTTAGAAAGAAAAAAATATAGCTAAATTTCTCACATCAATTTGTGAATTTCAGGGGATTGAAAAATTGAAATGATCTCAGACAGGGTAGAGTAAGAATTATGTGACATTTTATATGATAGAATAAGTTTTGTAATTATAACTTACAAATAACAACTCATTTATAAATCCAACTCACTTTAAATTTGAAGTTGTCTTATTTTTATATCAGTGTTATTAGAAATGAGAGAGCAAATATGAGTGCAGCTAAAAGAAGGATTTGCTACTGTTATTTTTTTCATTTAAAATCTTTATTATGAATTTAATAAATATCAATAAGCATGAACATTTCAATACTCGAAAATGAGAAAATTCTATACAAAATTATGAACACATCTCTGTTTCTATGATGTGTAATTTACATTTTAAGTGCATAAAAAATTTCAATGACAGTAATAAAACTGCTCTGCTTGTCAGTGTTCCCTATTAGACTTTTGTGTTATTTTAATATATTTCATTAATGTTCTTTTCTTTTCTTGCATTACTATAAGTACTTTATTATCTCTTTTTTTCACAACTTTTTCCCTAAATAGAAGCTCTCCCTTGTAACAAGTATTTAACCAGCAAAACAAATCCACATAGCCCCTGTGTCTAAAAATGCATGTCTCATTTTATACTTCCAGTCTTCACTTTTCTCCCAGGATTTAGGAAGCATGGTTCATCATCAGTTCTTGTGAAATCATAATTGAGTATTACATTGATTAACATTCTGAGTTCTTCCAAGTTGTTTACCTTTTCAATACTGTTGAAGTATAAAGTATTCTTCTGGTTTTCATCATTTAAGTATGTATCAGTTCATTTACCTTTCTCTAGGTTTGATTTTAATTTTTATAGCTTTTTGAAAAGCCTGTGATAAAAAGTTCAATACCAAAGGCTAGGACATAAGTTGAAATTTAGTTACCATAGAATTGGAGGGAATAATTTTTTTTTATAATGAAGAAGATGACTTAATAGGAAATAAAGTTAAGGAGAAATGATTCTTCTTTTAAGTAAACAAACAATGGAGTTCTCCAGGAATTGAGGCTTTACTTGACCTCATTTAGCATTTTTAATAAACTATCTGAAAGTGATATTACATAGTGAAATAACCAATAGTTGGCCACATATATTAAGCCATCCTAAGTAGAAAAATACCAGATGGATGGGGTTTTTATCTGTTTAGCATGAAGGTTTTTAGGATTGAGGAGTGTCTAGAAAAGTAGTATATAAGGTTCAGTGTGTATAAAATAATGTAGCTTGGAGATGAATATCTCGATTATAGGATATTTTATATGTATATATATCTGCTATAATATCAGTCTTTTTGTGGTGTCAAGGAATTGGAATTTGAAGGGGTGCCTATCAATTGGATGGAATAAGTTATGGTATGTGAATGGAATGGAATATAATTGTTCTATAAAAAATGAGGAACAGGTTGATAGCAGAAAAAACTTAAAGACTTACATGAACTGATGTTGAGTAAAGTGAGCAGAATCAGGAGAACACTGTATACAGTAACAGCAAGCATGTGAGACCAACTATGATAGACTTAGCTCTTCTCAGTAGTACAGTGATCCAAGACAATTCCAATAGACTTGTGATGGAAAATGCTATCCACATCCAGAGAAAGAACTATGGAGACTGAATGCTGATCAAAGCATATTATTTTCAGTTATTTATTTTTTTTTTACAACATGACTTAAATAGAAATATATTTAAAATGATTGTACATGTATAATCTATATCAGTTGGCTTGCTATCTTAGGCTGGGAGGGGTAGGAAGAAGAGAGAGAGAAAATTTGAAATTCATAATCTTACAAAAATGTAGGTTGAAGGTTGAAAACTGTACTCACATGTAATTGGAAAAAAATAAAATATTGTTAAGTGAAAGAAAACATTTTTAAAGGATATTTTAGCAGTATCTAAACTTTTTTCATCATGTATCCCAATAGTAAAATTTTTTGAGCGTATATGACTTGTGTGTATATTTGTTTGTGTTGTTATATTTACTTATATGGGTGTATATACATATTGTTTAATTTAGGAGTCAATAGGCAAAAAAAAACTGTTGTTCATTGAAGAGACTGATGTGGTCAGACCGTTATTTAGAAAAAAATTGTTTTTGGCAACTATATAGAAGAAAAATTGGAGGGAAAAAATAGCTAAGGCATAGACACTTGTTAGAAGATTTTTATATCACTAACTTGAATGGGTGGCTCTATGAGTGGAAAGAAGGAGCCAAATATGGGCTATGTGGCAGTAGAAACAAGATTTGGCAACTGATTAGTAGGTGGGATAAAGGAAAATGAGGAAGTAAGATGATACTGATGTGTATTGAATCAATATATATATTTTTTCAATTTATATTAAGATTTTTTTTCCATTCTCAACACAATAAACCACTCTCTCCTTAAAATGCTTCTTCTTTGGCTTTGGTTGACACTATACTAACCTGGTTCTTCTCTCTAACCACTCTTTTTTTGTTTCCTTCATTGCTTTTTTTCCTGCAATCTTAAAAGTGGCCGTTTTAGTAAGTTCAATCTGACAGCTTTTAGTTGCCACTTCTCTATCCCTGACTTTGACCTCTTTTCCAATTTCTTTTATCCCAACTCAAATATTCTTCAACATTTATTAATACTTCTGTCACTGTAAGTTCCTTTTATCATCTGGATTATTAAAATTTGTTCATTTGATCATGCCTCCATTTGAAAAATATAAAAATTTTAATGATGGAAAGACTGTATATGAAAAATATGACGTTTATCTGTCATCGTTTGAGGAAAAACGTGAATTTTCCATATAAGTTAAACTTAGCTTTTTAATTGTCAAAACTTCTAAATATTTAACCATATTAATGTAAATCTTTCTAAAATATACTACATATTTTTTCCAAGAAATTATGCTTAATCTGACTAAATCTTTTCTTAATGATTCAGGACATTCTAGGACAGAACTACAAATACCATAAGACTCTCAGAGATTATTGAGATATATACAGTATAATGTTTTCCATTATATTAAATGGGGCCATAATGTTTTGTTTTTTTAATTCTCAGATCACATTTATCTAGTTTTCTATTTCTTACTCACTTTCAGAATATCAGCTTTTATTTTTTGTTCCTGTTAATAGCTCTAGCAACACCACCTTTTGATTTGCTGTGTCTAATCTGCTTTGGGCAAGGAGACTGAAAAACCAAATTTGTTAGAAATAAATAAATAATAAAATGTAAAATGTACAAAATAGATAAAAGTTTGTTAGAATAAATTCACATTGAGTAAAGATTTGAGAGGCTCTCTTCTAATCAAAGCACATGGAACTTCAATGACATCTTTGTTCACTTTTCAGTGGCCTTTGGAAGAACAAAAATAAAAAACTCTGGACTTGTCTGCAGTTTGCTGAATAGCTAAAGTTAGACAATCTGCCAGTGAGCACTATGTAGGAGGAGTTTTACCTATTCAAGTAATCCTTATGTCATTATAGTAAATCTTTAACCTTATAAGTACATTGAATGTAACTAAGTGCTTCTTAGGAAAATCTGTTGTCTTTCAAACATCATCTCTAATTATTGTGATGCAGAACAGTTCATTTTTCTTCAGAGCTTTTCAGAACTTTTAAGATTGCTGTGTAAAAAATGACTGGTTATTTCTTCATACCTGTCTTCAATCTATACCTTTCCAGACTTAATTCATGCCATCTCAGATCACATTTATCTTTATTCAATCGTTAATACTTCAGCCACATTACTCTGTTATGTTCAAGGTGCTGATGGATTCAAAAACAAAATGAGAAAGTGTTGCTACCCTCAAAGAGCTTACATTCTAATAGGGGAGACAACATTTATATTAAACGTTTATTTATATCTATATCTTCATAATTTGAGGACGGGAAGAACACTGACACTCAGAGGGACCGGAAAAGGCTTCTGGGAGGTGCCACCTGAGTTGGACCTCTGATGAAGCAAAGAAGTGTAAGAGTTGAAGATGAAGTGGGATAGCCAGTCAGTCCTCCACAATGTTCTTCTCTGCCTCTCCAGGCTCTTTACTTGCTTCCTTGGGCTGTAACATAAATAGCCTTAAGTCTTTGGGACAGTGTTGCTGATGATAATAGTAGTTCACATTTGTCTAAGTTCTTTCCAGTTTACAATATGGGCTCAGTGCTTGAATGCATGAGGACTAGACTAGCTAAGCTCAGAGAGATGTTGACTACGATTTTTTGACCACAACAATTCTTCAAAAACCACCTACTGAATTCTAGACATGGTCTCATAAGAGGAAGTACCAACAAAATTACAGTCAACAAACAGTTATTAAATATTTACTCTATACCAGGCACTGTGCTAAGCACTAGGGATTCAAAGAAACATAAAAGACACTCTCTGTTCTGAAGGAGCACACAGTCTAATGGAGGCAACAACATATAAAAAGTTCTCACAAACAAGATGTTTTCAAGGCAAATCGGAGGCCATCTCAGAAGGCCTAACCTGGGAAAGGCTTCTTGTAGAAAGTGGGACTGTGGCTGCAACTAGAAAGAGGCAGAGAATTACAGAAATGGGGGTGAGCCAAACCAAATGTCCTGGAGATGGACATTGGAAGCATTTGCAGTTTTATAAAGTGCTCTCTTTTTGACAGTCTTATGAGGTAGTTAATGCTGCACTGTCATTCTTATTTTAGAGATGAAAAAACAAAACAAAAATTTCTGAGGT
Organism: Antechinus flavipes; assembly: GCF_016432865.1. Lineage (NCBI taxonomy): Eukaryota > Metazoa > Chordata > Mammalia > Dasyuromorphia > Dasyuridae > Antechinus > Antechinus flavipes. Next base: position 341,595,372 of record NC_067398.1, on the reverse strand, counting down.
TAATGTGCAGCTTGAACATAACAGTTACTTTATAAGTGTTGACTTGAAGTGCCCAACTTTATACAGGAAGAAAGTGCCAGAACTGGAGATGAAAACCAAAAAATCCTCCAATCCATGGCTCTTTTCACTATGGCACTCAGTCTGTGTTTGATTTAAAGACCTATCCATTTCTCTTTCTTATAATTGCATCATAAATTAATTAGAGGCTTGAATGGTAGAGTGCTGGATGTGGAGTCATGAGGAGCCAAGTTGGAATATGACTTTAGATGAGCTGTGTGTGACCCTGGCTGAATCACCAATTCCCTGGATTAATTATACATTTGTGAAATAAGAGGGTTGGCCGAGATGGCCAATGTGATCCTTCTCAACTAGAAATCTAGGATCCTGTGAATGTTTCACTGAGGCCATACTTTGTTAAATACAGTCATTTACTGAGCATTCCAAACCCACAAGCAGTACTGAAGAAACTGTTGCAAATAAAACATTGCCCTTTGGGTGCTTTCTATGCTTTGCAAAAGAAAATCCACAGATGATAGAATAGAGGAAGTACCTAGGAGTTGAAAAGGATTAATTGACCCAGTAGCAATCTGCTCAACATGATGTTCTTGCCACATGTTTATATTGTGCAATCATCATGTGTTTATTATAATTAAAAATACACAGAATTGGCTGCTTTCTTTTCCTCTCTGAATCACCCATCTACAAAGTAGCTTTCATCTTCCTCTGTGCAGCAAAGGCTGGAAATTGTATGGAAGTATTTCTCCTCAGAGTCTGAAGAATCTTATACTCCTTAGCCTACATGTAGTAACAAAGAAACTTGTTCTTCCTTCTATGATTAGTCTGGATAATATAAAGGTTCCACACCAAATGAGAGCACCAGTCCAGTCATTCTAAAAGGCAATTTGAAATATCTACTAAGCATATCCCCAAATGGTCAAAGATTGAAAAGAAGGCCTCGTGTATACCAAAATATTAATACTTAGAAAAATTTTTTGTAATGATTAATTATTTGTTATTAGCATGTAGATAGTATGAGAAAAGAATAAACAGTTTCAAATCTTTTGAAATAACATTGTATCTATCTACTGATAGAGGGATTTTCCTCATTAGTACTTATGTACAAAAATGAAATCACAGGTTTGGACATAAAAAGACAAACCATCACAACATAAAAAAATTTGAGGATAAAGTAATGACTTTTAGCTCAAGTATCAGCAAAGTTTTTTTTTTTTTAATTTAAGATCTTTTTATTGCAACAAAGAAATGGAAATAAAATAGGTCCTTATTAGCTAGAAAATGGATTAACCAATAATGATACATTAATGTCCTGGAATATTACTAGACCATAAAAATGCTAAATATGAAGAATTCAGAAAAATATGGGAACCCATCTAATTGCATGAATTGATGTGCATGAAAGAAACAAAATCATAGAAAGAATATATACAATGACCACAACAGTGTAAATGGAAAAGACAAAAATATTAAAATTCTTTATGTTGGAAAAACTTGGCCCCAGAGAAGAGTTGAGAAAATTAATGCTATTCCCTTCTTTGCAATAATAGGAGACTGTGGGTGGGGAACAGCATATGTTATCAGTCTTGGCTGATATCTGGAATAATTTTTCTGGTTTGCTTTTTGTGCCATCTTGTTGCAAGAGATGGGAAGGGAATCGGTTTAAAAATGAGGATGACATAAATATAAAAGAGGTCAGTAATTTTTAAATAGAAGAAAAAATAAAATGAATTTTAGAATATATGATCCCATTGTCTCAATCACTTTTATCTTTAACCTATAACTTATTAAACCTGAGATAGTAAGTAACTTAATCTGAGCTAGTTTTTTCTACTTTAAGTAAGAATTAGACAGGAATACAACTAGCCCCAGCAGCATGACAGGAATTCATAGACTGTGCTAGGGGAAATAGGGAAAGGGAGAATAAGTACTGTGTGTCAGGGATTATCTTTACAAATATCATCTTATTTGATTTTTACAACAACCCTATTAGGTAGATGCAGTTATCCCCATTTTATAACTGAGAAATCTAAGGCAAACTTAGGTTAAGTTAGTAAATTTCTGTGGCCAGATTAAAAGTCAAGTCTTTATGACTCCACATCCAATGTTCTATGCACTGGAAAGAGAGAATGCTATTAAAATCATCATAAACTCTACCCATAGAGCAGAAATTTTTCTTTTATTATACTTCCCCCCTTGCTATTAGACTCATTTCTAAATCTTATTTATGTCCTTTTCTTTTTTAAAAAAAATTTGTTTGTGCCAAAAATTTTATTTAACCAAAGTTATCCATTTTGCCTTCTATGAATATCTCTATCTCTGCTTTGGTCATGAATTCTTCCCATATCCATATAACTGACAGATATTTTTTTTCCCTGTTCCACTAATTTAATTATGATATGTTGAAAATTTTATATTGAAAATCATGTAACCAATTTGAGCTTACATGATATACTGCTTTCAAGTTTTTCCAACATTTTTTTAGATAGATAGTAAATTCTTGCCACAATAGCTGGAATGTTTGGGTTTATCAAACACTAGGCAACTGTTCATTTATTTCTGTATATTGTATGCCTGATCTGTTTCACTCGCCAACTTCTCCATTTTTTATCCAGTACCAAATTGTTTTGAGGATTACCACTTTGAGACCTGGTATTGGCTAGACTACTTTTTCTCTCCCTTCCTTCCACTTTTCTTTTCTTTTCTTTTTTTTTTTTTTTTTTTGCTGAGGCAAGTGGGATTAAGTAACTTGCCCAGGGTCACACAGTTAGGAAGTGTTAAATGTCTGAGATCACATTTGAACTCAGGTCCTCCTGACTTCAGGGTTAGTGCTCTACTGTATCACCTAACTGTCCCCCCCTCCCTTTCACTTTAAAAAAAAAATTGATTCCCTTGATATTCTTGATATCTTGTTCTTCCAGATGAATTTTGTTGTTATTTTTTCTAATTCTATCGAATAATTCTTTGGTACTTTGATTGGCATGCCACTAAACAAGTAAGATTAATTTAGGTAATATTGTCATTTTTTATTACAATAACTTGGCCTGCCTATGAGCAGCAATTAATAGTTTTCCAGTTGCTTAGATCTGCTTTTATTTGTGTGAAGTGTTTTCTAATTGTATTCATATAGTTCCTGGGTTTGTCTTAGCAGATATTTTATATTATCTAGAGTTGTTTTAAATGGAATTTCTCTTTTTATTCCTACTGGGGACTTTGTACATGCAATATGGCCTATAAAATATCCAGTCTTATTTTTCACTTCTTTTCTTTTATATTTCCTGTACATTCTATACTGAACTACTCAAGTAAATTTATATAATATTATTATCCATCCCATCTCACAATCTTTGCTAACACCACTCTTTCTACTTGGTTGTCCTCCCCTCCAACTTTGTCAAAATCTTACCCTTTCTTCAAGTTCTAGTTGTCTCAAATGCTATTTTTTTCATGATGCCCTTCTTGCACCCAGTTGGCTGGGACCTTAATCTTCCTCTGAATCTCTGTGTTACTTTTTAATTAAATAATATACTGGATGTAAAAATAGACCTAAAAGTCCTTAAATAAACATTATAACAGATTTGCTATCTTGTATATATTAGAGAACTGACTCTCCCTTTCTATAGGTACCACCTTTTAAGCTCTGTGTTTAAAAACAAAAACAAAAACTTCTTTAGATTGTCGTGGATCTTCTTCATGTTTGCTACCCAATCGTTCATACTCTTCTTGTGGCTTCATCTTCTAATGAATTATTTCCTTCCAGAACTTCACTAGAGAAGTTCATTATCATTTATCATACTGGAATCTGTTCAACATTTATCATTTATCAAACAAGAATCTGTTCAACAGATAACATATTGTTGATAATGGATCAAGGTTTCAGTCTTTGAGAATACTCAGTAAACAATAATGTCTGTTTCTGCTTTCCTACTGAAAATCCAGGATAGGAAGTGGCCAAAAACCTACAGGGAGCATTTTCATTCATGTGTATCACATTTGGTTCCCTTCTGTACTGCCTTTCTGAACTACCTCCCTTCTTGTCCTTTTCCTGCATCATGGAATATAAGCCCTGGCTTCCTGCATTCTCTCTCATATCTCATCATAAATGGATACCCAGGTTGTCTCCATATAGATGGTTATTATCTCTTTGTCTAAGAATGTCTGGGGTATTCAGTGTGAATCATTTCCTACTTTCTCACTCTTCTGATGGAAAAAAAGGTTTGAATCATAAGCAAGCTTTGAATTGATTTAATTAAATTAATAAAAAAGGTTTCTTTTAAGTTCATTGGGAATCTGAATTATGTAATGGAGATATTGTTTTCTTACTAAAAATAAGAAAAATGTTAATTCACAGAGAATATTTTTAGTATTTGTTTAATACTTGTCTGAAATCTTTCTCAGAGATGTTTTGCTGTGTTGAGAAGCCAAGGACATTTTTAATGTGATCTTTTACCTAATAGACCTCATTTTTCTTTATAATCACCTCTCAAAATGGAGAATCTACACATTGTTCCTCTGGTTTTAGGTTATATAATTTGTTCATTTTAAAATATATAAACTACTGTATTGGTCCAGATAGCTGTACTCTAAATGTCAGTTTTTAGTCAAACTGGCTGTGCTGTCCTTTCTTTAGATAGGAAACTAAAGTTTTGGTGTAGATATTGGTAAATGGCTGGTATATTTCATCATACTTCAGGCTACTTTGAAAATATATATATATATATATATATGTTGAACATCTAAAAATCTATTAAAATAATTTCAGGACTTAAAACATTTAACATTTAAAGAAAATGGGCATTATTGAGTCCCCAGCCCTGAATTCAATCTCCTGTTCTAGTTGTCTGTATCCAACTATTTGCCAGACATTTCCATCCAAGATATCTTTGGTATAAAGATTTGCTTTATTCTGCACTCTTACTCATTCTTTTACTAAGTGCTTGGAATACTCTCTTTATCTTACCTATCACACAATTGCTTGTTTCAAGTTAGGCACTTAGAATGTTTGTGTTATACTTAGTGGATCGTAAGCCTCACATTGGCAGTCTCTTAGACTACTCACATTCTAATGTTCTAGATTTGCTTGTGTGCCTCCCTCTCCATCCCCTCCACATCACTCAAGTGCAAAGGCAGCTAGGAACTCAGCACCCCAACGCATCTGACTGGACTCTTTCATTACTGTCCCTAGATCTGGAAGTGCTCTTTGGAAAGGACACTGGAATCCTCATGTATTCAATTCAGTCTTGCCAAAAACTGCCTCCATTCTACTTTAATTCTTTCTCTCCCTGTGCTTTCTAATGTCAAAGTTATTCTTAGGAGCAGACCCAGCTCTCTCAGTAAGCATACTGGGATTTCCCCATCAACATACTACACTATTGGATCTCCATAGCCAAACATGTTCTCAAACTGCCTGAGATCTGAACTGAAACATAGTCCCACTCATGGATAGCACACTATGACCTCACCCTTTCACTCACCATTATTCTCTTCATCAGCCCAGTCACTCAGACCACATTAACTCTGTGTTCATGCTCCATTCTCCACATACTCTATACTCATTACAGTGTCACATACCCCCAGAAGCCAGTTTCCAAGACACAGTTACTCCATTGATTACTGGGATTAAGGGCATATCCTGGCTCAGGGTTATTAACTATTAGCAGCTTCAACAAAGATGCTCAGCTGGGCAGACTCTGAACAAGTGAGGATGATTTCTTGATATCTGGCATGAGAGATATACTTTATAAATGTTTTCTTGAATTGATTTCCCTCCCAACTAAGGAATCTGTCTATGTGTGCGTCTGTGTAAGCTTCTTCAGGATAGGGATTTGTTCTTATTCATTATTTTAACCCTCATACTAGCAATAACCTAGAAATGGACATATATATTGCATATATACATGTGTAGATTTACTGATTTCCTTACTATGTGTAGGGCATAGGACCTCAGTGAATGTTCAGTTCAATTGAACTAAAATCTTAATTGATGTCATATTACATAGGAATATCCCTTTTTGGTATGTTAGCCTTTTTCATGTGCTATTTGGATTGCATTTCATTTTATGCAATTTAAATTATTCATTTGATTATATAAGGTTGTCCTATTGTGACAAAAAAATTCTAAAAAGATATGACTAGGCTGACATCCCTGAAGCTTTCTTGTATGTTTAGGTGAAAGTGTTCTTTCTATCCTTAGGTTTTCTTATTATATTTTGCCTCTATTTCTCCTTTATCCCACCCATACTATAGCTTACCCTGTGTTATACTTATTTGGGTATATGTTTCATTCCTCCTGTAGATTGTAAGTTCTTCAAGAGTAGAAATAGCATAACCTTTCATATATACTTCCCACCCATCACAAAGCCTAGTTCATGATTGTTGGAATCTTTACAAACTGTTAAGTCAGTTGATAGAGACAATAATTATCTAATTTAGCATGGTTCCGTATCCTTGATCTAATTTTGGGCCAGAACCTGAAACAAGGTACTAAGTAGAACTAATTGATAAAATGCTTGTGTTCACACCAGTACTCATTGGAGTTCACACGTATGGGAGATTCACAAAGTAAACTTTGTAACTTTGTGAATTCACAGCTCCCTTGAAGCTCTTAGGGCCAGAGAGCACTCTGGGAGAAAACCCATAATCCCATTCTCTCAGAAGAGTCATATATAAGCCCAGTCAAGGGAGTTCAGCTGAATTAGATTGGAGAGGAGCACTCTGGTGCAGACACAGAGCACTCTGGGAGATTGAGAGCCAGAAGCTCTCTCTCAGAGGCAAGACAGATTCAACTTGGTGCTGGCTCTAGAGGCTGAAGAAAACAGAAGCAGAAGCAAAGAACAAAGCTGCAAGAGCTCTTGCAACCAAGCAGAGAGATAGGCCTCAACTAACCAGGCTATTTTGGAAGGAGAAAATAAACGTTTGCATTTTTACCAGCTGGCTGCATTTTGGGTGATTATTACTCTTAATCAAAACTAAGGCTGCCTCCAGAAAACCTCCCTGGGAAACCATCTCTCAAAGAGAACCTTTATATAATTTTAAAGAAGAAAAACACCACACATGATGAATAATTAGTCAATTTAATTTGAATATGATAATATGGATAATTTTGATGGGAGTTTTTCAGGCCAGTTGCTTAGAATAATAACAACTCTTGTTAGCTAATCAAATTAATTTGTTCTCTTTTTAAATTCTTTCATTGTCCTTTCTCATTTTCTTTGACTAACATTCAGTATAGATGTCAATCAGCTCTTTTATCTCTAAACACAGGTACTTGTAGCTAAGTAACATCTATAAAGAAGGTTTTATTTTTTTTTCTTTTTTCAATGAGGAGAGAGAGAAAGCATTTTCATTGATTGAAAAAAATAAAATTTTATTAGAATTTTCAAAAAATAATATTTGGAAACTGAAAAAAAGTAGTATCCATGAGGAACAGTGAGTCCCTCTGGTGGACTGAAGACGACACAGGCAGAGAAAAAGGAAAGCCAGGAAAGAAAAAAGATAGGGAGAGCAAAGAGAAGCAGGATGAAGAAAGTATAAAGACAAAAGAAAGATAAACACTGGTTGGTTGTACATATGTTAGTAAAATACCACCAACAGCTTTTGGCAATAGTCTCAGAAGTGACTGGAAATAGCAAAATTCTTTCATTAAACAATCATTAGAACAGGTATAAAACAACAGCATTCTGACTGAACCTTCCTAGTTTAAAAAAAAAATCTAAAGCACAAATGTGCTACAGATCTTCATTATGGAGTTGCTGAGCTTAACAACTTTTGCAATTAAGTGCTGAGTGATATGAAGACATCATATACCATGGAAACTCCCAGAAGGAATTCTGTAGGAGGTAGGCTTGGATGAGAATTGGAGAGGCTTTGAGGAAGACAGCTTTTCATACTGAGGGTAAAGCTTATGAAAAACACTGACAAAATAAGTAACAATTTCTGTGATTCCATTGTGTGGGAAAATGAGACTGATCTATCTAGAATAAAGTTGGAAAAATCAAGTTCTATAGGGCCAGTTATGAAAATCAAACCTCCCTAAAACAATTTAAAATAAAAAACAAACCTGGGAAGAGTTGGAAATCAATACAAGTTGAGCTTTAGTGGAGGGAGTGTTCAATGTAACTGAATTTTTCTTCTATCTTCTGAATGATATGAAAGAGAATTAGAACTGGAGTTTTCAAGCTGATACTGTGCCACAGGTGATAATTGTGAAATGGACAATGGACTTGTAAAATAATTTTAATCATCTTATGAGAATCTTAGTACTATAGTAATGATATTGCAGATACAGGCAAGTGGATTTTTATTGATATCTTTAATTTTTTTATTACATTCCTTTCCAAATATATCTTCCCCATTCCTTCCTCTACCCATGTCATCCCTTGTAATAAAGATTGGAAAAAAAGAGACTAGCCAACACAACACTTGTGTCTGAAACTATGTTAGAATTCTACATGCAGCGCCCTTACTTCTGAAGTGAAGAGAGAGAAGTGCATTTTCTCAACCCTTCTCTGGGGCATAAAATGGCTATTGTATTTATACAGCAACTTGTATACATAATATTTTATATGGAATAGGAGAAATATCAAATTGAAAGAGCTGTATAGTGAATAAAGTAACTAGCCTCTAATTTATTTTGTAACTCTGCTTTGTCACATTTATCACATATAATCCTGGTTATAAGGTTACAGAAAAATGTCCTCATAACTAAGTAATACTAGCATTATCCAAATTCTGGAAATGCAAAAACAGATTTAACTTAAATTAAGTGACTTCCTAGAGTCTCTGATAAGACTCAAATCCAGATCTGCTGGCTTTAGTTCTTAGTTCAGTTTGGGTTGACCACCAAAATCAATGAATGTTTTACTACTTCATGAATATGCACCATATTACACTGTATTTTTTCCTCCACAAATGAATACCACTTATTTGGCCCTTAAGTTGTTTTCAGCTACAGACTAACCAGTGAATGATTCTCCTAAGTAAAGCAATTTGGAGATATAACTAAAATTTGATCTATTTTTTAGACTTTGCTTAATATCCCTTTTCCTTTTCCTATCCCATAACCTACAGGGTCATAGATTCAGAGTTAAAAGGGTCTAAAAAGATTCTCTTTTTATATTTTATAGATCCTTTTACATTATTTTACAGATGAGAAAACTGAGGACCCAGAAAGGTTATACAACATGCCTAAAGTTACATAGTAACATTCTTTCTGCTGTGCCACACTTACTATATGATGGCTACCTTTCTTTGGGTTTGATTTCTGGATTATGACAGTCACTCTTTTTTTTTTCCTTCTTCTCTCCCATTTCTGTTAATGTAGCCTTCCTATGATGAAATTCTTGTATACTGTGTTTCTAGCTATAAAATTGGCCAAATATTATAGTTATATTGGCCATATTAGCATCATATTCTATTGTATCACATTTTGAATGGGACACAGAGAAAACAGATTCCAAAAGAGAATAATCAAAACAATAATGGATTTTAATATGCAAGAAAATTGTACTGCAAATTAAGAATCAAGTTCGATTGCAATTATGTACGTAAAATTTTTTGAAAATGTTAAATAAACAGGTTAATGTGAAGTATCATTTTGAGATCAGATTGGAAATGTTTCCCTCTATAAAATGCTGACATTTTCTCCTTTTTTTTGTTGTTAAAGTTCTTGCTACTGAAACTAAAATATTAGAAGTTACATAATGTGAAATACTATTGAAAGGTATTTATTGATTTTTGGATTGTCTGATTTGAGTGTTTCTTTGTCCCATGAAAAAGTTGTACTTCCTGCTAAAATAAATTAGATTGAGTTTTAAGTATCTTTTTCTGCCTTTAAAATATGCATATATATGTTAAATATATTATTATATTATATATTATGTTATAATGCACATATATGCATTATAAATTCATTTTGGTTATAATGCCATAAAAAGGAAGAGACTAATTATATCTGTTGTTTATTTAAAATATTTTATTCCTGATATCTATAGCATAGGTAAAGGATAAATAAAAGCCATAAACTTAAAAAAATAAAATAAAATAAAAAAATTAAATCAGCCAAATAGTAGTTAGGATTGAATATATCAAGAAATATATAACTTTTTTTTTTCCTGAAGCATTTTGGGTTGTGACTTGTCCAGGGTCACACAGCTAGGAAATGCTAAGTGTCTGAGGCCAGAGTTGAACTCAGGTCCTCACGACTGCAGGGCTGTTACTCTATCCATGGCACTCTATCTGAAAAAGATCAGAATGGAGCAATATTGATTTTAGAGGTCATCTAACCTCTACTTTATAAAAAAAAAAAGTACAGTCATAGGAACTCACTACCTCAAAGGCAAAAACTCTTCTAGTTTCAATCAACTTTACTTGTTTTTGGATTTTCTTTGTATTGTCATGACTGCATCCCTGTAACATTAATCCCAATTAGGACCAATGGAGCCATGCTGAGTTAAGTGTCCTGCTTTTCTATTCAGCTCAATTCAAAAAAGCATTTAGGTGCCTGAAACAACAGATACACAGATAAGTAAGCAGAAATATGTGAAAAACCACTCTTAAATTTTTTCCAGGAGGGAATAAAGAGAGGGGGTAGGTCAGAAATGCTAATAATTGGGGGAAATCAAGAAAGAATCTTGTGGAAGAGGTGGCTTGAGCTGAGATTCATAAGCAGCTGAGGATTCCAAAAAAATGAAGATAAAAAAGTAGAACAATCCAGACATGGGAGGCAACCTTTGCAAAGGGACAGACAGGAGAAGTGAACTGTCCTATCTGGGCCTTACCAGTGAGGCCAGATTGACAAGAACATAGAGTAAGTAGGGGGATAATAGGAAATAAGTTAGGAATAATAAATTGGAGCTTGATTATGAAGGGCCTTAAGCGAGTTTGTATTCCATTAGGAACCAGCTGAAGATTTTTGAGCAAGGAATGACATGGTCCTATCTGTGCTGTAAAACATCAATCTGGCAGTTGTGCAGAGTGTGGAGATTTGAGGTAGTAAGGTATCTAGAAATTCTGGTGAAGAGTGGCAAGGACCTGACTTAGGATGGTTTCTGTCTAAGTAGAGAGAAGGGAACAGATGCAAGAAATGTTGTAGAGATAAAATTAAAACAACTTGGCAATTGATTGGTTGGAGAAAGGGAGAGGGAAAATTTTTGAATAGCCTAATAAAAAACATACTTCCTATATGATCTTTTTTCCCCTGTCTTTATGATTTTGAACACTTGATCTTTCTGAGTCTCAATGTTCTCATCTGTAAATTGATTGTGCACAGAACTAGACAGCCTCTAAAGATTCTATGATCCTATGAACTTCCAGCTCCTTACATGTCCCTCTTAAAATGTGGTATCCATAAGAAAGTGCAACTCCAGATAGGCAGAATAGAACAGAACTATTATTTCCCTTGTTCCAAATATTAGGCTTATATTAATTAAAATCAACATAATATTGCTTTTCATCTGTGTGGTGGTATTATATTGGGAGTGTGTGTACAGTAATCATTGAACATTATTGACTCATATTTATTAATTCATCCTGAGATTCCAATAAAATTAAATTTCCAAGTCTTTTTCAAATGAAATACTTCCTCCCCCCCCATATATGCTCCATCCTGTATTTTTACACTACAAAATGTGCGTCTTCCTTCATGATTCAGCTCATTCATTATTCCAACCTATTGAGATTTTTTGGATCCCTAATTTTGTCATGCAAAATATTAGCTATCCTTTCTACCTACAGTCATTTGCAAATTTGCCAAGCATTATATCTTTAACTTAGTCCAAGTCAGTGAAAAGAACAAGGTCAAGTACAAAAACCTCTGAGACTCCACTGGACACCTCTCTTCAGGTTGATCAATCTATTAATCATCTTTCTGAGAATCTAGCCATTCAGCCGATTCTCAATCTGCCTAACTCTACACTCTTCTTATGCACAAAGATGTGCTGAGAAACATCTCAGATGCCTTACTGATGATATCCAAAGATTTTCTACTTATAGCATTGCTTTAATCTAATATTAGGTCTAGTTATTCTGAAAGAAAAAAGATGAAATTTTTATTGTGACATGACTTTTTCATTGACCAGTAGAAAGACTGGTGCATTTTTAGGCACAAAACCAGAGTTTGGATCTTGTGCTTGGACAATTGAATTCATCTCCCTGCTTCTCATTTTCCTTATCTGTAACAACATGAAGGGGATTAGACTAGATGACCTTTCATGTGTCTTCCATCTCTAGCTGTATGATCCTGTGATCTGGCAGGCTCCTAATAAGCTGTGCTGCCACTAACTTGTAACCAAATCTCTTTCAGTGTGTTTAGAAACTATACATTTAATAAGCCATTCTAGTCTTTATGGAGAGATTAATGATAAGATTGATATTAATCAGAAATGAGAATTTTCAAGAATTTAATATTACCCTCTATGTGGGTGAACTGCCCATTTAGCAAAGGAAAAAAATAGCTTATGGCTATTTTTGCATCTGATAAAATAAGATTCAGTCAATCACTGTTCCTTGACTGCTAAAACTCTAGAGACATGACTTTCTACCAAAATTTAAAACCAATTAAAGTCTATATTATTTCTTGAATATTAATTTCTTATTATTGTTATAATTAGTTCAAACAAAAATATCAAGTTGCATGAAAGCCTCTTTTCTAACATGAACTTTCTAGAAGACAAAATTATGTGAAAAAAAGTCATTTTAAAAGTTGTCTGCTTATTTAAAAGAATTTCATTCATTTGAAATTAATCAGATTGAAATTTTCTTTGAAAATCTTATGGTAATTAATTCATATTCAAAATACTATTGAACTCTTAAGTACATAGTATCATATATAGTCACTGCTTTTAAAGAGTTTATTAAATTAGTTGGGGAAAACATACATGAAAAATAATACTAGAGAATATGTAAAACATTCCTTACGTATCTTGAAGTTTAAAAGCATGAGTATATTTGTCTGGTTTGTAATAATTGCTCTCTACATACATTGTTTTCAAAAGAATTTTATATCTGTAATTCCCTTACAATGCAACCTAAATTAAACTAAACAAAAAAATGGAAAACTGAACAGAGAACTTAGGTTTCACACTGTCCTATATAATAATTTTTAAAAAGACATAATTAGTAAAAAGCCCTGACACCAAAATGTTACCTAGTGTCTGGATGAGCAGGTAGGGTATGATAACTTTAAAATATAATAGTCATATATGTGATGTATTTCCTTTAAAATGTTATTGTATTATATACAATATATAATTGAAAAAGGTCTAAAAACATGGTATTTTAAGTCACTACATGAGCTTCACATTTCCTTTTTGAAGTATATTTATAAATAGAATGGATGGAGAAAATCTGAAACTTTAAAATTTCACTCAACATTTTAGAATTTTGATTTTTAAAAACAATCCCTGTTATAAGAATATTTAATCAAACTTTGATGAATCACACTCACAGTATTTATAAATCCTAAGAGTGACAGAAAGATAACTTTAGTTAATTAAAAATTATGAGTAAGGTTACTAATAGACCTTTTGACTTATGTATATTCAAAATACTTTATATACTTTTAAATTATAAAGTCTCAAAAATGGGGAAAAAACATACAGAAGTTATTTGCTGTATAATCCATAACCAAGTATCAATTATTTAGGAGCAAAGCTAAGTATCCTGTTGTTTTAACTTCAAAGCAATATTGATTCTCTAAGCTCTGTTGCCTCTCCTATCAGTTATTCATGTTATCCTGGTCCTGTTCAGCCACGTGAGTCCAAAATTCAGTCCTTGCTAGTATCTTTTCTGTTTCTTTTATATCTCACATGTTCTGTAGAGACCTTATAAATCATGGAAAACAAATTAATTGAATTTTTTAAAATATATACTATTTTTAAAATTTTTACTTCTCTTATTAAAATATTGAAAATTTTTGATCTAACTTCTGACCTTTTTAACCAGAAAAAAAAAGATTTTTTTTCCTCCTTGATTCTGTGTTTTATATCTTTATTAGGGTGTTTTATATCTTTAATCCCAAAATTAAGTCTACAGCCCAGTAAAAGGAAAAAAACAAAACACCTAAATTTATCATATCTTTTCTTCCTTTTTTTTATTCTTAAAGCTCATTACTTGCATAAAATACCTTGGAGATGAAACAAGTATAGGGGGAATTGGCCAGAAGGGTTAATATCTCTATTAATGGTTTTACTATTTGGCTGAGTTTCCTCCAAAAGAGTGAAGTACTTCCCCTTGCTATGTATATAGATGATCATCAGGCACATTCCGTAGCAGAGACTTTTACTCAGTTGCACTACCTGATGGCCAGAGGCTGTATCAACAACTGAGCATTTCACTTTGGCCACCCACCATGAACTGCTCTATTCCATTAGGGAGAAAAAGCTGCAAAAGTGAACAGAAGACTTACGTTTGACCGTACTTCGTGATTCCTGGAATCCTGCTGAATCGGACCCCCAGCTCAAAGCTTCACATTCTCGCTCTTCCCCTTGCCCACTTCGAGTTCCACTGCCTGCCCCTCCTTTCCCCTTTTCAGCCAGCCAGCATATCTTCCACAGTCCCACACTTCGCTTGCGCCCATCCTCCAGCGTCTGGTACACCCAGTTGGGAGTAAAGGCTGCTGCATTATTGAGAATTAGTGAGAGCAGGGCCACTAACACAGCCGTGGCCACCAGTTTCTGGACAGTCATATCTGACTGTCAGTTACTATCGGTCTATTTGTAGAAGAACCAAGGATTCGGCCAGATGTGGCACATTGAAAAAGAACTGGAAATGAAAAGGCCTCCAAAGAGTGCTAGGGGTGGCTAGAGAACATCACCGTTCATTCTCAAAGTCAGCTTCCAAGTCAGCTCCCACCAGGCAAATGAGCCCAATCTGAGGTAGATGGGGATATTCCATAGAAGAAGTCCAAGGTGTAGCACCGTCCTGGTGACCCTGCCTTATCCTCCTGCCTGCACTTTGAGCAGTGCCAGACCTGTGCTGAACCAGGCTGCAGAAAGGCCCATCCCTTGAAGACCAATGTGCCCCCACAACGGATCCAGAATCTTGAGTTTGTGATCTTCCTAAGGAGGAAAGAGTATCAAATATTTGTTAGCTTAATGTCTCCGTCTTCCATGGTGCCGCAAATGCAGGAAATAGAGAATCTCTTCAAAGGCAGAGGAGCAGTTTGGAAAGCCCTTTTCCAATACTACACGACCCTGATCCACTTTAAACCAGTAAACAGAACCGACCGTTCTGCACACACCCCACAGCAGGAGTGTGATGAAGAAAGGACATGGGCTTTGAGTGGCTAATGTTCTCACTGCCCGGGCTTCTTGCCCAGTGTCCCAGCAGCCAGGAGCAGATACTAAAAAGTAGGGATTTGGCTGCAGGGAAGTGTGCATATGATCTTTTCCCCCTGTCTTTCAGCAAAAAGGAAATGGTTGTTTTTGAGGCTGTTTTTGGTGAGCTGGAGGGCGTAGCCAATTGCAACAAACAGAGGCACTGCCACAGCAGCCAGACACTAACAGGATGTGTTTCCTGAAAGGAAAGGACTGGGGAGACTTCTAAAGTCTTACTCCCAAATCCACCTCCTTTCACTGCTCCCTCTCCACACCTTCCTTTCCAAAAAGGAAAGGCCAGTGATGATATGGAACAAAACAGCCTGATTCATTTTTTCTTGAAATTTATCAATCCAGTCTCCAATTACTGGATTGGTACCAAAGACATGTGTTAACTCTTCATTCAACAATAAGACTCCCAGAGACTTGAACACAGCAATTGATATCTTAAGAAAGCCGGAGAATTGCTTCAGCCCAATATCCTATTTGCCATCTGTTCCAGCTTTATTATTCATTCCTCTAGCACACAGACTATCACTGCTACTGCACACTAATGCTTACTATGACACATAAATATTGTCACCCTTGCCAAGAGGAAATGACTATGTATGTCATTTTCCTCCCAGATCCTATGCTTCCTTAAGGCAGGTGTACAAAACATTGTGCTGTGAATAAGATACTTTTGGAGCTTTACAAGACTGAACTATCTTCATTCCTGGTTGTCTTACTCTGTGGCCCACTTACCCACATGGCCACAAGTTAAATAATGTGAAGTTCAGTGCTGAATGAAAAACAGTAAATGAATAAATCAGTAACTAGAAATAAATAAATCTTATTAATGGAACAATTAGGCCCAAAGTATATGATGATAATAACATTGATAGGAAAAATAATCCTTCAAATCATATATAACAATAATAAAGATGGCAGTTGCCTATTTTATGTAGCATTTTCTTTATGAAGTGCTTCATTTAGAAGGCATTCAACAAAAGTCCAAGTGCTGTTGAACCAGATTTAAATTTAATTTGGAAATGTTTAACAAACTAAGAAAAATTCAATACAATATAGATAGATGAATTTGTGGTTTTCCAAGTGAATAAGCTGCTTTCAGGGATATGTTTCAATTTGAGTTTTTACACCCCTGCTTTTAATTTTCTATTTGTTCCTTCCAACAGTTTTGTTTGGCAGCCGAAAAAAATGTCAGAGAGAAGTCAACTGATTTGCTCAACATTGTTCAGTTATGACAATACTAGGACAGAACCTGTATCTCTTCCCAATACCAGTTCTTTTCCCATTAGACTGCATTTCCTATCAAAGCATAAGTTTTGGTAACATCATGACCCTTATCATAAGGAATAATACCATCAGCAGAGATTTTCAAGCCTGACAATATAACTAGTTCTGGATGACTTTTCATTGATGATAGAAATGATAATGGGATAGAGTCTACCTCCCAGACTCAAATAAGAATTATTCCTTCTATCCACAAAATTTTAAACATTTCATAGACTCAGATCTCATGTCAGATCAATAACAGTAGTAAATATTCATTTAATTGAAGTGAAATTTTTTTAAAGTATATTTCAAATTTATAGCATGACAAAATTAATTATAAGGGATCTCAGACCTCATCTAGTCCAACCTGAAACTGAGTAGGAATTTCTTCTCTTTGTTCCCAATAAACAATCTTCTAGCCTCTCCTGGAAGATCTCTAGTGATAGGAAACTCACTATTTCCTGCTGCAGCCCCTTTTTCTCTCGGATGGTTCTAATTATTGGGAAGTCTTTCCCTATTATTGAGTTGAAATCTACTTTCTACCTATCTAGTACTCTTATTTCTAATTGCTGGAGCAAAAAAACCAAGTCCCATCCTTCTTCAATATGACTGTCCTTCTATACACATACATACATATGCATTCACATGTAAGTTTATTCATGTATATGTATACACATACACATACACATATATAATCTCCCAGGCCTAATTTCTCTCTTACTTTACATTTCAAATCCCTCCTCTCCATTCAACCCTGGCCACCATGATAATTTATATTTTCATTTACCTGAAATCTCTCCTCCAGTCTGTCTCCAGGCTCCAGACTGGGTTTCCTAAAGCATAGGACTGATCATATTACTTTCTTACACAATAAACTTCAATGGCTCCTAACTGACTTTGGAGTATATTAGAAACTCTTGCTTAGCTTTTAAAACCCTTCACAATATGGCCCCAACCTACTTCTCCAACCTCATTATACATTAGTCATTCTACATGGCCTACCTAAACTGTTTGTGGTCCTCACATGGGTCATTCCATCTCTCCTCTCTGTACTTTGCTCTGTCTATCCTCTAGACCTGAAATATACGCCTCTCTTCACCTTTAACTCTAGAGTACTTTCTTTCCTTCAAGTACCAATGTGGTTGCTACTTTTTTACATGGAATTCTTTCTGATTACCTCCCCAACTCCAGCTGCTAGAATACATTTCTAAAACTACTTTATTTATTTACATATGTGTGCATATATATAAACATATGCATATATATTTCTATAAACTTATGTATACTTATATATTTACATATTTTGTCTCCCATTTGAATATTAAGTTCTTTGAAGGAAGAATCTGTTTTGTATATGAATCCTTAATCCTCAGCCCTGTGATTGGGCATATAATAAGCACCTAGGTATGCTTATTGATTGATTGATTTAACCCAAGTATAGGACTTAACATTTCTACATTTGATTTAATTTTTTTTTAATTCAGCCCAATATTCTAATCTGTTGAGATCTTTTTGGATCTTAATTCTGTTATCCGATGTATCTCTTCAAAAATTGTTATCTACAAATGTGATGTACTATCTCTGCCTTCATCTAAGTGATTTTATAAAAACATTCAACAGAAAAGTGGAATGTATTTCTGGGGAACTTCACTAGAGGCCCATTCCCTGGGACATCTCTCTATTAATAACTCTTTATGGTAACTCTTTATGTGCAGCTTTTGAATAAAGTTCTAAAACTCAACTGTACCATTCATTCTATAGCTCTCTTTTCCTGAGACTTTGTGAAATGCCTAGGTGATTTCCAGATGCACCCTATCTATAGTACCTCCTTCTTTTGCCAATATAGTCATAAAATACATGTTAAAAAGAGTTAAACAATATTACCTAGGATTTGTAATACTACTTCTGTCAATTTGATGAAATCCATATTAAGCAGTATTTTGTATAACAACAAAAAAGATAAACTTATCAAGATAGTTCCAGAGTTATCACCCTGAAATGTCCACCTCTTTTATACCCTATTTAGGGGAAACTATGAAAAGAAGTCTTCAAATGCTGTTAAGAGATTTTAATTTAGAATTGGATTTTCCTGCCATTGCTAACTCTTTGGATATGACTAATTTCCAAGGGAAGCAAACACATACAAGCTTAAAAAATAAAAGTAAATATTCTGGATTTCCTTGGTAGCACCTGCATTTGTACCATTCCCTCATTTTCCATTCCTTACAGTTTCTCAGGAATGGTGGCAATGAAGAGGTGGGGCTGCTCATGTCTGTGCCTGTAGAGCCCAGCCCAAGGTTCATTTGTTTAGACTAAGTAACTATTTCAACCCTGAAACAGATGAGATTTTCCATAGTTCAGAGGCAAACATTTGCTCACCCTATTTTCCCTGGGGGCACTAACTATTCCTGGAGAATTCTCTTTTAGCAGATGGCAAGCTTGCTTTACCTCCTCAACTAAGATTTGTCTGCACCATTAGAATGAGTTATTTGCAGCAGGGTTGGGGCCTGTGAAGATTTGGAGGGAGATAATTTGAAGGAAAGAGGGAATGTATGGTAATAGAGTGGTATGAACTTTCCAGGAAATAAATGAGAAAAGCTCTAGGCTACAGACTCTTTGTCATAGATTAAAAAAAAAAAAAATCATCTCTATCCTAAATTCCAAAGCAAAAGAAGTCAGCCTTCATTGAGCCATAGGCACCCTATAAGAATAGGAGGGAGGAGCCATTGGAAAATTTTAGATTTGGTTGGTAGGTTCTGATTCACAGGGAGTGATTACTGATTTGAAATGAGTCTTCCCCTTGGGAAATGAAAGTAATCAAATCAGATTCATTAAGCACACATCTCCACAATAAAACTCTAAAAGCATCTCAACAATTATGTATAGACTACCTCTAGGTGGCCCCTACCTTAAGTGTTGCCAAAATGAATTGATGCATCAAGCATCTGTTAACATATTGCACTTGAAATATATAAAGACATCACTTTACAAGGAAGAGAATTACTCAGTTAGAACTGCTAATAATTCTTTGAAACTTTTTCTGGTCTGTTATGCCCTTAAGAGGCATAAATAAATTTTAAAAATTTAATACAAATTCATGAACTGAAGGTTTAGCACAAAACTTAAGTCTAAGAATACATGTT
Organism: Antechinus flavipes; assembly: GCF_016432865.1. Taxonomy (NCBI): domain Eukaryota; kingdom Metazoa; phylum Chordata; class Mammalia; order Dasyuromorphia; family Dasyuridae; genus Antechinus; species Antechinus flavipes. The sequence goes on along the minus strand of NC_067398.1, from coordinate 341,575,625 downwards.
CCTTTCTTACAGGAAGAGGACAAATTAATTTTTATTTTTGAATGGTTGAAGCTGAAGACAAAAACAGATCTTACTTTTTCCTTAACCTGAGACCATCATGTAGTATTCCATCTATAGCACTTAACATTATTAATAATAATATTAATATTAATATTAATAGCACAATTGGAACAGAATAGTTTTTAAGGGAAAGAAGAATGAAAAGGTTGTTAACAATTTATGTAGTCTTACGGTCAAACAGTCCTACAAGTCACACTTTGCCTTGGGAGAGAGAGCCTCTGTGACTTACTAATGTATTCCACACAAGATTCACATGTATTCCTTTTCGAAAGATTCACATCCATTTTAGGGCTTTAATTCTCTCTTGCCCCATCTGCTTTTTATTAGATTCTCTATTCAGATTTGATGAAGTGCAGCTGTAAGTTCTTTTTCCAAGTAAAAGCACAGAGAACAGGAAATTCTCCAGAGTTGGATGGAGGCAGGAGCTGCTAACTCTCAGAATGCAATGCATTCTGGAATCTGCTACAACAAGCAAAAAGCTTAGGGTTTCCTGGTCCCTTATAATTTTTAGAGATTTCTCTGATGGTTTTGCTTTGTTGAAGTAAAGACAGGACTATTCTGTGGAGATGCCAACATAAGAATTATGTTGCAGCATGATATATCAAGTTGGGATTCAGCTCTTTTCCTTTTTCTTGCTTAGGTACTTACAGCAGATCTGAATTTCAAATGGCAACTTTTGAAAACAGATGATCATAATCCCCCTCCCCCCATCATCATAAGCCTCCAACCTATACTTAACATATCCCTTTTTCCTTGTACACACCATAAGGGAAGAAATGTTAAAGTGTGATTTTAGTCTTATTCTAGACTCTTTTCCTAGCATATGAATTTCTTGGGGATTTTCTAAGCATGAAGGCTTCTCCCTTCTCATCATAGGGGAAGTTATTAAATTATTGGAGATAAAAGCAGTGGTGATACAGTAAGAAGTGACTTTTGGGAAGAAGAGAGGTATGTGATGATTACCTATTGAAGTGTAGAAGTCTATACATTTGTGCATCCAGTATTTCTAAATGTTTGGCAATGAGAAATCCTTTCAAAAATAATAGTGATATCCCAAATCATTTGGTGGAAATAGTTTGAATTGTTATGATTATTATTATTATTGTGATGTTTTCTAGGAAAACAAATGGTTTCACTATAAATTTGAAACTTATGGCTGCCCTTAGATTGGTTCATTTCAGAGACCCATATTTAGGCAGAGAAGAGTGATCTAACTTTGAAGTTAACTGACCCCTTTTCAGAGTTTTCAAATTGAACTATACCAAAAAAAACCCAGAAATGATCCAAAAAACTCCCCCAAAACAAAGGGAAACCCTGAAAACATGTAAACCTAGTTTTATAATTGATCAAATTATTGTGGAGATATACCCTCCCCTCCCCCGCCCCCGTGAAGTTTTATCAGAATCCCAAGCTGTCTTATAAAAAGGCTTAAAAATTAATGCAAAACATTAGAAAAGTAATAAATTGCTCGCTAGATTCCAGTATTTGGCAACTTTTGAATAAGGGAACAGACCAACTATAAAATTGATTTCCCAAATGTAAGTGGAGAGAAGGGCCTTATACTTTAAAATTTTTTCTTTGTTTTTCTTCTGGGGGGGTTTTGGCCTGCTGTTTTTCATAATATTATTAATATGAAAATGTTTTACATTACTGCACATGTATAATGTATATCAAATTATCTGTCTTCTCAGTGAGGGAACAGAGAAGAGAAAAAAGGAAGAATTTGGAACAAAATTTTTTAAAATGAGAAGGGCCTCCTTTTTTTGTATATCTGTCACAAGATACTCTTAAGATTTTTGATTAACAAAAGAGTTGAAAAGTTTCCCACCAATAGCATCTATCTAATGATGTTAATTAGATATGAAGTTGAAACATGATTTAGAGAAGGATTATTCTAAATTACCAGATTTTATAAATTGACTCAATATCCCATTATTTATTAACATTTCAGTAAAATGTCTCTGCTAGATTCTTTAATAGAAATGGAAAACAAGCTTTGATTTTCTATCCATTTTATAAAGATGGAAATTGAAAAGGCACAGAATCCCTTGCCCTGAGTAATGATTCTTGAGAGAAAGCAACTTCCTGAAGAATGTTATGTCTTTAGGATATTTTTTAATGCATGTAGTTTTGAGTCATTGAATGAGGTGATATAGTATAGTCAGTGAAGAGGTAGTATTAGAATCAGCAGGACCAGGATTCAAATCCCTCTCCAACCTCTCTTGACTCTGTGACACTGAACAAGTCACTTACCCTCTCCGTAGCACGGTAACTAAGACTAGAAACTGCAAAGTGATAAAAGATTTTCATTGACTGTAGTGTCCTACGCAGGAATTCCTTATATCAATAAAATCACCAGTGTTCCTTCCTTTTCCCCCCACCCCCAGAAAAATTCTGAACTATCTATCAACTCTCTCTAGAGGAATTTGGCCATGGTAGATAAAGCTCTAAATTGGAAATGTGAAAGACTTCTTCCCCTCTTTAAGACTTACTAGATTAGTGACCAAGCTCATTTAATCTCTTTGAGCCGCAGTTTACTCTTCTTCAAAATGGGGATAAATAAGAATAACTGCTGGCACTTATATTTTTATGTTTTTTGTTTTAATGTTCACAAAGCACTTTACAAATAGTATTTCATTTGATGCTCACACCAACGCTGGGAGGCAGATGCTATTAACATCCCCATTTTTACACAAGAGAAAACTTGATGTGAGAGAGGTTAAGTGACTTAGCCAGTCACACAGAGCATCTGAGGCTGGATTTGGACTCAGGTTCCTCCCCTCATCAAGTCTACTATTCTGTACACTATTTCACAGAGCTGCAGAAATGTGGTAAGTATCTTTTTGTAAAAGTCCATCATTATCAAGTATATTTGAATTATCCAATTAAGGGGCAAGGAATGAAATCAATCTGAATTAGATAAATTTAAAAAGATAATTATTCCTAGGGTAAGTTTCAATAGTATTAAAAAAAAAAAAAAAAAAAAGGAGAAACATTTAAGTGTTCCCAAATTTGTCCCAGTAGCCTACAAAGTCAAAGGAGGATCTCCTTAACATTTGTGAGAATACCCCAATGCTACTGAGAAGTTAAATTAAACCCACTTCCAAATCATTTACATTGACATTGGTATTATATTTCTCTAGTACAATCCTGACATATACTAGACAGTTTCCCTATTCTATTTCTATTTCATAAATTCACTTAACTTCATAAATTAACTTCATTCACTTAGCTTCATAAATTCATTTAACTTTAGAAAAAAGCTACAGAAATAAAGCAGTACTGTGGTGTAGAAACATAGATTTAAAAAAAGAATTATTTTTATTTCAAAATGGATCTTATTTCTTCCCAGCAGTAGAAACTTAGGGTATATTTTTACTTACTAAAATGCTTCAGTTTTCCTGCTCTTTTGCACAGTAACTATGACACTCAGGAAACTTGAAACTACATATTGCAAGAAAGGTATAAGTTACAAACACAAACAATATGAATTTGTACATTCTTCACATTAAGAAAATGGGCAAAGTATTCATTCTGGCCACAAACATAATTTTTCAGCATGCAAGAGAGTTGATTGAAGTCATCTGTTGGTTTTTCCCATTTCCCAAAACTATTTGGATAAACAATAGATCCACTGTGTGTTGTGATAATGTGAGGCTCTAGGACTCCCATTCAGGATTGGGTCTTTTATTATCCATGAACCTCAAAGAGGAGAAAACAGAACCTGCCATATTCCTTCAATGATAATCCTTTCCCTGTGTCCCACAGGGTCCCCAGGAATCAAGATTTCTGGTAAACAAAGTTTTGTAATTCCTTATTGAAAATCTGGAAGTAAGACCATCAGGAAAGATGCCAGAAAACAGCATTTAATGTAGCAAATCAGTTTTCAGTGAACTTACTTAAAGTATCTCCTTGCTCATTCAGGAACAATATGACCCAAAGCGTGGGTTTCCCCTGAGGCAGCTTCCCTTCCACCTTCCTGTTCCTCTCAGAGATGGAGTTCTTTGGGTCAAGAAAGGGCGGTTCCTCCCTCTGTTCGACAGGCTTCCTGCCTCTGGAAACTCCAGTCTGAACTACCAGGTGGGAAGAGAATGCGATTCTCTTCTGCCTCCAAGATGTGCTGTATCACAGTAGAAGGCTGACAGTTTTATCTGGAAGGAAGGGGCCTCTGGGCAGGAAGCAGTTATGGAATGCAAGGGGAGGGGCCTCCAAGTTTAGAAATCCACTCAAGGTCTCTTTCTTTGCTAAACTAATACTGCATCATAACCCCCAGGACTCCAAAGCAGATTCCCCTAGATTTTATTTGTAGAAAGAGCTGTAAGGCTCATTTTAATCCAAGGGAAATAGCTTAAATGATATGTTTCTTTGTTACTACTACTTTTTTGAATTATATCACTCGTTAAAAGTATATTCTTTTGTCTTCAAAATTTGTACAAAATAACTAACATGGAAATGTTTTACATGATTTCACATGTATAACCTATATCTGATTGCTGACTACATGGGGAGAGGAAAGGAGAAGGAGGAATAGAAGTTGGAATTCAAAACGTTTAAAAAAATGTTTAAAGATTGTTTAAACAGGTAATTTTGGGGAAAGTATACTCTTTTCCTGAAGGCCTAAGAACTAGATCCAAAAATATAAAATGGCAAAGCATATCAATGAATCTCAGACAATGTTTCTGATAAAAAAAAAAATCCCTGCTGGCAAAGACAAGTATCACAGGATTTTGGATGGGAACTGGAAAAGACACTGGTGTCCATCTGACCTAGTTTTCTCATTTTACAGATAAGGCCACTGAGGCTGAGAAATATTAGCTCTGGGGGAGATCAGAAAAGACTTTATGTAAGAAAGCTGACTTGTAGAGAGGACTCTTTGAGGCAGAGATAAGAGGGATTATATTCCAGGCATGAGAGATAGGAGACAGAATGCCATTATTGAGAAACAAAAGTTCCATTTGGCTAAATTGTAGAATAAGGTAGTAGATGATGAGACAGGCTGGCAGCAGGTGGTAAATGGCTTTTAAATGCCAAACATTGGAATTTTTGTTTTATCCTATAGGCAATAGGGAGCCACTGGAACTTGTTGAGAAGGTTAGTGACACATCAGAGTTCTAATTAAGAAAAATCACTTTGATAGCGGTGTGAAGGTTAACCTGGAGTAGTAATAGATAATTCAGGAAAACTTGTTTGAAACTTTTGCAACAGTTTAAGTGAGAGGTGATGAGGATTTGAACTTAATGGTGACTTTGAGTTAAGAGAAAATGTCAGATGGGAGAAAAATGTTTTGGAGTTATAAAAAACATTTAGAGATAGAAAGTTGTTGGGGCTTTAAAAATATTTTTCCAAGTACATAGAAAGATAATTTTTAACATTTTTTTTTTGCAAAATTTTGAGTTCCAAATTTTCTCCTTCCCTAAGAGGATAAGCAATTTGATAGAGTTCATATATGTGCATTCATGTAAAATGTATTTCTATATTAATCACATTGTGAAAGAAGAAACAATTTGCCAAAAAAAAAAAAATACAGATAAACTTTTTTTTTTTTTAAGCCCACAGATTGTTGCTAAAGGACTACACAAGAAAAAAAGGGTCTCCATTTTTCTTTAGTTCTCCAGACAATGCTTGACATCTGGTGCAACATGGTGTCTGGTTATACTTACTTAGGACAAAGCTGCATGTGTTCAAGAATTCAAATCTATGGAACCACACCCTTGAAGAATCCCAGATCAGTTTTTCTTGAGCTATTTTGTATGTGTGGCCAGTAACTCCAAGGAGCATGGGGGAGACCTGTGAGCAGCCTCCCCCTTAATTTGCATAGGGGTTGGAACTGCAGTAGTTTAGGCGTCCTACATAAGCAGAAGGGAAGGAATTTCCCACCCACTGGGATCCTCTTCCTCCCCCCCCCCCCCCCCCCCCCCGCCCCCCTTGGAAAATGGAGCCTGCCTTATGTAGTTGAGAAGTTTGCCTACAAGCAGTTTGTTCCCTTTTATCTTTTGAAAGACTGACCTCCAGCTGTGGACAAGCTCAATGCTCTGTTCAATTGAGAGAATTCAGCATTGGTTTTCTGGAAACTGAAATCCACTACCTTGCTTTAGTTAATGGGGTTAAGGATGGGGGACCCTGTCTTGTGATACCTATGACTCAACACCTCCCACAATAGAAACTGATAATTGAAGGGAGTGCTGTAACCACTGTGGTTACAGCACAGTTTGGAAATGTTGAAAAGAGATGATTCCTGATGGTAGTAACAGCAAGCCTATGTCCAGAGGAAATTGGCCAGCCCGAGGAGCTACTGTTGAGCAGTGTGTCTGAATTGAAGATAAAAAGATGCTAGCATGTCAAGTAAGGGGACAGAAGTAGTTTCAGCTACAGGGCTTCTGAGTGGTGGAAATAGAACCAATGGATCTAAAAGATTTTATTCAGGGATTGAGAAAGGAGGCCCATGAAGCTGAGTGCCATAGAAAAGTCTGAACTCAAAAGCTTAGACCTCATACCGCTCACCTCCTAATAGAGATGATGGATTCAAAATGCACATAAAATTTTCTGTAGAGGGTCACAGTCAGTGAGGGAACTCTGAGGCCCAAGACCCTTCAGCCCAGAGGGAACCTACTGACAGTGTCTCTTTCAGCTCCCCATCTCTCCTAAGGGCTCTCAGCCTTCCTGAGAAGTCAGGGGGTGTGACAACCTGTGTTGAAATTGAAGCAGAGTGATACCAGGTGGGAAACTACATACAATATAGCAAATTGTATATGTGGTCCCACCTGCTCAGAGTTGTTTCTGTTACATTATAAAAAGGGGAAAGTCCTTGAAATAAACGGACTCCATTTTTCCACCATCCTTGGGAGTGCCCCCATATCACTTCTCTACTAGGAAGGTATATTTTAATCATCCTGGCGTGGGGGCTCTAGAAAGCAATGGTACATTTTGTTACCCCAACTGGGGGCTCTAGAAAGCAGGATATTTTAATCACCCTGGCGTGGGGGCTCTAGAAAGCAGGACTCAATACTTTAATCACCCCACTTGGGAGCTCTAGAAAGCAGGACACAACAATTTTGGGACATGGAAAATGTGGGAATTTGTTTAGCAGACTATGTAACTAGGTAGGACTTTAATGTTTCATTTTTTTTCCTCAATGCAGGTAAAAGTAATGTGAAAATATTTTTTATCAATTGTTCATTAAAAAATTAAAAACAATAAGCATTTTTAAAATTGAAAAAAAAAAACCTGGGATCTGACTAAGGCAGTGTTATAAATCTATGCCTGTGTAAATCTGGGGGATTGGATCTAGAGGACATCCTTTCTTCCACTTGCCACTCCAGCTTCAGCAATACCCCCAAAATTGAGACCATGTGACTTAAGCCTGATTCCCTGGAAGCCAGAGACAGTTCTGTCCAGCTTAAGCCATCTAAGGACCACAGGACAGAACCATCTAATCCCAAGGAAGAAGAAACTCAGTGTACAAAAGCAACATCAGAAGTGCATAGATAATTGATCCAGTGGCCAGACTGAAGTACAACGTCCTGAGCATGATGTATAGAATAGCACTTACACAGCCAGGTGGTACCTGCTGGTGCATACAGTAGTGGAGCCTATATAAATTTAAGTTAGATAAGCTTCCAATATATGTCTTCAATAATATTCAGTATAATAAATGTATAAAATTGTTGGTATGTAAATATAAACTGCCCCTGCTATTCCCCTGCCCTGCACCATCTATATACCTCTATTAATGCATTTCACAAAGGACTACAATTTTTTTAATGAGGTTGGAGTGGAATGTATAGTTGGCAGCTTCTGGGCATATGGGGCTAGTCTGTGAGTTTTCCGTGCACATGTGGGAGTGAGGAGTTTCCTGCTCAGCTCTTCCTTGGGAAGAGTAGACAGGAGAGGCTCCTAAATACACAGAGGTGTGGGAGAGTTTCCTGTCAGTATATGTTTTTCTTTTTAGCTCTTGAGAGCAACCTTTGGATAGAGAGAGCTTCTCACTGAAAACAGAAGAGTGTGGAGCTGACAGTTAGTTGGCCACTAGCTGAATGGTTGGAATATATGGGGCACTGGCTGGGCTATTCAGTGATATTTCAGACTTCTTAAAAGCACCAGGCCTGAATCCAATGAGAGGACCGACTGAAGGAAGCTTGTAGGAATCTGCCAGAGGCAAGCCAAATCCAGCTGGAGAAGGGATCAGGGAGATAGCCAGTAGAAGTCTCAGGCAGCTTGGGAGACCCAGCAGTTCCTGTCCTCACTAAGCCTGATATCCTGAGGACAGAGAAGCGTCTTGGCTGCAGCAGACCCCAAAGAAGAATTAAGGCAAGGTAGATGAATACTTAGGAGATGTTCCATCTTCAGTGAGGCATTCACTCTGAGCACTAGCGTCTTAAACTTCAACTGGGAAGGAGAACTTACCAAAAAGCCTTTTTTTTTCTGCCTTTTGCCATTACTGTTCATATTTATTCACAAGCCTGTCATAAGCGTTTGTGTATTTATTGACAAGAACAGGGCCTTTAGAAAGATAGGGACCTTTAAGGCAATCCCATTTGGACAGAAGAACGCCCCCTGCGTCCAGAAAAAGATCCAAGGAATCTGAATGTAAATCAACACATGCTATGCTCACTTCTTTTTTCTGTTTTATTTTCCTCTCCCATGGTTTTTCCCTTTTATTCAGATTTTTCTCTCCCGATATGATTCATAAAGAGATGTGTAATATAAATAAATTAATTTTAAAAAGAAAGAAAGACAGGGATCTCATTTAGGTGCTCCAAAGGGCTGAGCCATTATTTATTTTATTTTATTTTTTTTGCTAAGAAACCTCTAAAGATCAAACCTGGTCCATGTGGTCACATGTGGATTCTGAAACACAGATTACATCTGTGTCTTACAGGCAAGGCATTCATCAGGATTAGGAAATAAGGAAGGACAAAGAGTAAAAAAGGTAAAGGGGCAAAAAGAAAAAAATTACTTAGAATCCTTGGCTTATTAGGAAACTGATGCATAAGAAAATGATACTACTTGCCTTGGGAAGAAAAATAGGAATAATTAGAATTACTAGAATTTGACTAGTCCAGTGACTTCAAACTCAAATGGGAATGGGGGCCACTAATCAAGATATAAAATCCTTGCCACATATATTGATTGAGTTTTAAAATATGTTATCTATCTCTTGGTGTAAATTTCATTTATTTTGTCAAATATTTACTAATTACATTTTATTTTGGGTCAGGCTGTAATTGGGGGTGTTGTGGGCTGCATAAGGTGTGTTTGATACCTCTGGTCTAAGTCTAACCCCCTCATTTTATAGATAAAGAAACTGATACCCAATGTAGTGATGCTTTTTGCCTAGAGTAACACTGGTAATATGTAATCAAGGCAGGATCCAACTTCAGGTTTTCTCATTCCAAATCTAGTGATCTTTCCCAAGTAGATATGACCAAGATGCCTTAGAGAAGAAGTAGCAGAGTCAGGATTTGACCACCTTATTCTGGCTTCTGGTCCAATGTTTTGGAAAAAAAGGAGGAATTAGCAATAGTCCCATAATAACAATTGTTCTGTCCCAGATAGTACCTTTACTTTATAAACTAGGGAAAGGGAAGGGAATGAGCATTTTTATCATACCTACTATGTGCCAGCCACTGTGCTAAGCACTTCACAAATATTTTCATTTATCCTTACAATAACCCTATGAGGTAAGTTATCTCACTTTACAGATAAGGAAAATGAGACAAACAGGTTTAAGTGAAACCTTTTTTTTTTCTTTTATATCTGTCTCTGAAACAATCCTGAGAGGAAGAGTTATTGGAAAGGAAAATGCAGGTTAGGAAATTTGCTGAATTCCAAATTGTTAGATATTTTCCTTCTGACAGATTGGAGACTTTTTGTGAGAGTAACTTTCTATAATCCAAATGGAAGTATAATTCCCTTTTCACTATGAGTCATTTAGAAGACCCTGACGTGCCGGATGACAAATGAGTCCGTTGCTCAGTTGAGGAATTAGAGAGCTTTTTGACACAACTGTTTGTTATTTGTGTGTGATAGAGGGAGGCTATCAGACTGTCTTGGACTGAAGTACAGCTGGCCTTCTGAAGGTCAAAGCACAAGATATATAACGGGCAGTCTTGTCCAAGGATATTTCTGACCTTTTTTAGGATGTCCATTTGAGAAAAGATGGTTTCTAACTAGATGGTTTCTGTTGTTATTTACAGCTGTGTCCAACTCGTCATGACTCCATTTTGGGTTTTCTTGGCAAACATATAATAGTGGCTTGTGATTTTCTACTCTTGTTCATTTTACAGATGAAGAAACTGAGGCAAATAAAGTGACATGATGAGGGTCACACATGATGAATTTTCCTCACTCTAAGCTCAGCTCTCTAACCATTGCCTTACTGATCTGCCCCATTTAGGTAATGTGGCAAGTTTTTATTTGTGAGGGAGCGTGGAGTGTAGTGAAAATGCCACTTATCCAAGGTAATCCCAATAAACTTTGGATAGAAAATGCCATCTTTATCCAGAAAAAAGAGCTATAGAGATTGAATGTAAATCAACACATATTATGTTCACTTTTTTCTGTTTTTTTTCCCCTCTCCCATAGTTTTCTCTTTTTGATTTTTCTCTCCCAACATGATTCATAAAGCAATGTGTATTAAAAATAAATAAGAAAGAAAGAAAAAAATGCCAGTTAATAATATTGATAGTGAGATAGGCTGTACCTGGAAAAGGTGATAGGAAGCTGGAGCTTGTAGGCTTATAGAAGATGTGCTCATTAAGTATAACACCCCCTATTTTCCTTTCTCCTGCAGTGAAGCTGTCTGGGAGAACATGGCCCGCATGTGTGTGAAAACACAGCGGCTTGATGTGGCCAAGGTGTGCCTTGGGAACATGGGCCATGCCCGAGGAGCCAAAGCCCTACGGGAGGCAGAGCAAGAACCAGAGCTGGAAGCAAGAGTGGCTGTGCTAGCGATTCAGCTGGGCATGCTGGTAAGGCTGACCTGGTGGGGTACTGGGAAGGAGCAGGTCATCCTCACCTTCATGATAAAGAAAGGGGAGGAGGGCTGAGGATGGGAATGATGGCCTGTTTCTTTGCTCTATAATTAATAATAATAACCAACTTTTATTTAATAAATAGGCTGTATCCTCATTGGCCAAGTCCTTCAATTAGATTCTTCTAAACTCAGAGGTCCTCCCCATCAGGAAGAGCAAAAAGTAAAAGATGTTTAGAATATAAATGTCAGGTATGGAACAGGCCATCTTACTCCACACAGAAAGGGAACACTACACAGTAAAAATGCAAAATGTGTCCAGTTGGTTGAGAAGCCTTGTTGGAGCCTTTGCAATAGAGTGTACATCAGCTATTCTGCCTTTCCTCTCCACTAAGTACAGCCTGGTGAACACCAAGAGGATTCGTTTCTTTCTGGCTGCTCTGAGGGTGCCCTGTGCTAACTGGTACCAAAGGAAAAGACAGACACAAAAGGCAGGTGTATCCTAGGACACGAGTGCTGTGCTTATCCTTCAAGGCCAGCAGGACCAGGAGGGAGAGCTCCTTTATTCAGGTTTTTTCTATGCACACCCAGTTTTTGCACCCTGCAAGACCCAAAGTCTTGACTTTTCATCAAGATAATAAACTCAAAGGAAACAATTAAAGGAAGGATTCTTTGATCACTCATGGAACCCAGCCTCACACAGTTAAGTTGTGAGTGAGCATTGGCCAATCTCCTATTACACTGAGATAACACTATAAGATTTTTAAAGCATTTTACACCATCAGCTCATTTGATTCTTATGACAGCTCTCTGAGGTACTCATTGAATACATGAGGAAATTGAGGCTAACAGAAGGTAAGTGACTTTTCCAGGTTAAAAAGGATAGTAAGTGTCTGAGATAGGACTCAAACTCAGAGCTTCATACACTCCGCATGTCACGAAGCTGCCAAGACCAAGACTCCATTAGAACTGAGCCTTTTTGTTGAGCAGAAGTTTGTTTCTGCTTAAGTGAACAACTTTAGGAGCAGCAGGATATGGTTTACTTCAAAGTTATTTCAACCTTTCTTTATCACATAACTAATTCTCTTACATTTTCCTGTGACTGACTCTGCTGAGTAGAAATAGAAGTTTTTCTTCCTTAACCAGAGTCTCTTCTGAAAAGAGACAGAAGAACTCCTAAGTTGTTTATTTTTTCTTTCTCACCTCCTTCCCCACATTGGAAAAAATGATATGTATATATATTATAACTCTTATAACAAATTATTTCTAGTGAAACAAAATGCATTTCTGCATTGTCCATATTTCAAATATATGTTATTCTACATCTTGTGGTCCATCTCCTCTGTGTGAATAGGGAATATGATTCATTATAGGTCTTCAGGAATCTGAATTGGTTATTGCAGCTTTGAAATACAAGATGAGATGAGGAAGACTTTGAATGTGATTAATCTTTACGAGGTTTATTGTTTTAAAAATATTTCTTCTAGTTCTCATTGTTCTCAATTAGTTCGTAAAATCCCAGATTTTTCTGAGACCATACCTTTCATCATGATAGAATTTATTACATTAAAATATCATAATTTGTTTAATCATTCCTCAAATGATAAGACTCAGAAATTTTATAGGGTTTCTCAGTGAACTATGACACTGACATTTCTAATTATCTTGGCAAATCACTGAAATGTCTCCATGCTTGGAATGCTGATAAGTATTCTATGTGAAATTTAGATTATCAAAAGAAAGTTGTTGCTGGCCCTTTTTGTAGTGGCAAAAAAAACTGGAAACTGAGTGGATGCCCATCAGCTGGAGAAGGCTGAATGTGAGTTATGGTATAAGAATGTTATGGAATATTATTGTTCTGTAAAAAATAACCAACAAGATGATTTCAGAAAAGCCTGGAGAGACTCACCTAAACTGATGCAAAGTGAAATGAGCAGAACCAGGAGATTATTACATATGGCAACAAGAATATACTATCATCAATTTTGATGGACATGACTTTTTCAAGAACAAGGTGATTCAGGCCAATTCCAAATGGTCTTGTGATAGAGCCATCTGCACCCAGAGAGAGGACTGTGGGAACTGAATGTGCATCACAACATAGCATCTGCGCTTTTTTGTGGTGGTTGTTGTCTGCTTGCATTTTTTCTTTCTCATTTTTTTTCCTTTTTGATCTGATTTCTCTTGTGCAGCATGGTGTTGTGGAAATATGTATAGAAGAATTGTACATGTTTAATAAACATATATTGGATTATTTGCCATAGAGGAGGGAGTAGGAGGAAGGGAGGGAGGAAAAAATTTGGAATACAAAGTTTTGCAAGATGAATGTTGAAAATTATGCATATGTTTTGAAAATAAAGAGCTTTAATTTAAAAAAAGTTGTTGCTGATGATAAGACTATAGTCCATATCAAAATGTGATACCTTTTTTGTTTCTTTATTACTGAGGGACTGCAAGTGAATTGGTTGGTCTCTTATGGCAGCTAGAAGGTACAGTAGAAAGCTCTAGATGTAGCATTTGAAAAAAACTTAAGTTCAAATCCAGCTTCAGACACTTAATAGATAGGTGGTTATTTCAGTTTTTGTATCTATAAAACAGAGGTAATAACATTTAAGGATAAAATGAGATATTTATAAAGTACTTTATAAACCTTAGAGTACTATTCTTGTTATTATGTACCTCAGCTAAAAGACTGTCAATTCAATAAACATGATAAGTGCATTCTATGCAAAGAAAACCACAACATTTTCTAGGAAGATTTGGAAAGGAGAGAACACTTTCATTTGGAGGGATCAGGAAAAGCTTCATGGAAAAGGTGGCATTGGATTAGAACTTTGAAGTCAGAGAAAGGTCTCAGAAGATCTGGGGATGAGGCGAGATGAGGATTTCAGACATGAGGGGTGGCAGGTGCTAGTGCACTATTCTGAGCTGGGCTTGATGCAGGCAAATTCCCTGGTATTGGGTTTGATATTGAGACAGCATGAGATATTCTGTAGATTATCTAATAGTTACAATTGACTTAGCCATAACCAGAGCAGTATATTCAATACTATTCATGTTGACTAATTGAGTGTGGTTCTACTATCTCTGAGTTGCTCATGGCAGTCCAGCAATGGTCAGCCAACATCAAAGAACATCTAGAATTCCATGTGGCTCTTTTGTACTCAGATGACCAAGAAGTAATGTCAGCAGTCACAGGCCTTTAGTCCCCTGAGCCAATTAAATTTTGACAGTGGTTTCAATATTTTTTTAACTACCTTAATTTGTACAGATCAGTAGAGGTTAAGATCTTGCTCACATTTCATGAACAAAGGCAGAAAACTGCAGAAGATCAGGAAGCAGCTAGTGGTTCAGTTTGGCACTGATGGAAAGGGCATGAAGGTGAGTGATAGCCATGAAATAGGTCTGGAAAAATGGACTAGAGCCAGAGTGGGAAGAGCCTTTAATGTCAGTCTAAGTAATTTGTATTTTATTCGATACACTGGTTTGTTGAGGCATTTTTAATTGTGCCCAACTCTTCATGACCCCATTTGGGATTTTCTTGGCAGAGATACTGGAGTGGTTTGCCATTTTCTTCTTCACCCCATTTTACAGATGAGTAAACTGAGGCAAATAGGGTTAAGTGTCTGAGACTGGTTTTGAAGATTATCTTCCTGTTGTCAGGGCTGGCACTGTATCCACTGTGCCCTCTATATGCTGTAAAGCTAAAAATGGAACTTGAGCAAAGGAATAAGTAGGCCAAACCTGTGCAGAGTTGATATTTTGGCAGCTACGTAAAAGGATTGGAAAAGGGCAAGAAGATGAGTTAGCAGTTTGTTATAGTAGGCTAGATAGATGTAATAAGAATAACTCCAAGGTTACCTGGTAAGTTATTTGAATAATCTTTGAGATGAAGTGAACTTCCCCCCTTAAAAATCAATAAAGGAAAAGAGGATAAAAAAGAAGGGAGGAAAAAACGTGGTGGTGAACTTCATAGATATTGAACAAAAAGAGGTAGGGTAGAAAGGCAGAGTTAACACTTAAAAAGTGGTCAGGTGGACTTTGGGAAAGTTGTTTTTTAAATGCATTGAGATTAATTCACAGCTGAGTCACATTTCCCACAGCATCTTGTTTTAAAAATAATTGTCACATTAGGTAGGTTTTAATTTTATGTTTGACCTGTTGTGAGTATTCTCTAAATATCTATTTTTGGCAGATCTTTTTACTGGAAGCAATTCTATCAGTAACCAGATTGAGTATAATTACGTTTTTAAGTATTTTGAATTTTTTTTTTTTTTTGCATTTCCATTCCGTCTGTTATAGGTTCCTTCAGAGCAAAGACTACTTTTGATTTCTTCAGCCTAGGGTTCAGAACATCTTATTAACTGGCTGTTCAGTAACTGTTTTTTGAATGTCTGTTGTGCCTAGAATAATAGTAGGTAGTTTGATTTTCAGCTCCTCAAGGGATAGAACTAACACACTGATATATGTATTCAAACTATGTAACTTTCCCCACTTTGTAGCCCAGGAATCTTCTTATGTAGGATGACTTAGGAAATTTGCCTCTCCTTCTTGATTACATGTTTCTCTCTCTTTCTTTACTCTTTCTCTTCCAGGAAGATGCAGAGTATCTGTACAAAAAATGCAAACGTTATGACTTACTGAACAAATTCTACCAGGCTTCAGACCAGTGGCAGAAAGCAGTGGAAATAGCTGAGACCCATGACCGAGTTCACCTCCGTACCACTTATTACAACTATGCCAAACACTTAGAGGCCACAGCAGACTGCAACCTGGCACTGAACTAGTGAGTGATGGAGAGCAGGAGGGGAGCATACAAAGGAATGTGGATGCTCTGGTTCTTCCTCAGACTAATTCAGGGATTTTTTTTGCACTTTGCTAATTAAGTTTTGGGCTTCTACCTCTCCTTTTGTACCCTTATGAGATAAACCTCTCATGATCAAGGAATGATGTCCATTGGTACAGACACCATAAGCTAAGATCACAAGACAGAAGCACTACAGAAAAGTTTGTTAGCTCATATAGGAAGCTAATTATACTTTCTGCCTTTAAACCCCGCCCCCACACACACACCACTTAGTTTTGATATTCCAGGAGCTTCAAGGGAATTAATAGGCTCCTTTTTTTTTTTTTTTTTTTTTTTGCATTTTAACAAATGATATGATTTGGTTTTCATACAGACCAGATACACAGCTGTATCTTTTTTATGAATCACTCTGAGAGTGATTGAAGCCATAGAATTAACGCATTAATTTAATTGCTTTATCATTTTGGGGGCTTGATGGGATTTTTTTGGTAAGAAAAACTGCCCACTTTGGAGAACATAACTTTTATAGTGTTTACCCAAGCTCAGAAAGATATTCTCCACCTCCAGAAGGGGAACAGCTCATTTCCAAATGGGTTTCTTCCATATATGATTTGTTTCATTGCCATTTGTAAGTCATGACAATTATAAATAGTATGCCTAGCACTGTAACAGGATGTGCCCAAATATATACAGTCATTGACTTGACAGCCCAAAAAAATCCATAACAAAGCTACAGACCTAAGTATCAGCATTCAACCATTTGGCAAGCCTTTACTTGCCTTTATGTTATCAACTTATTTATTTTCTGCTTCTGTTCTATTCTTATTGGGGAGCAAAAAGGTGTGGTGATTACAAAATAAAATCTTGTAATGGATAGAAAATACTTTAAAATGCTACTTACATGTATCAGTCTTATTCTTTTGTTATTATTTTATAAACAGTTATGAGAAGTCAGACACACATAGATTTGAGGTGCCAAGGATGCTGTCAGAAGATCTACAGTCTTTGGAGATTTACATCAATAAAATGAAAGATAAGTAAGTCCTGTTGCTGGCCTGGCCCTGGAGATTTGGATTTTGAGAAATCAGAAGTGTTTCTAACGTGATTGAGGTTGTTTTAGAAGCTGTTTTCTCTGTCATTGAGATTTGAATCTAATTTCTGAATTTGAACCTGGTGTGCAAAGAGATTATGAAGAGCATATAGAATTGACTTTGGGAAACTCGGAAGTTGTTTTTTTTTCCATATCATACATCTGTGAATGGATCTAATTAGAGTTTCTTGTACATAAGGTTTTCTTTTCAAATGAGATTTTTCTCAGGACATTAGGAACATCATTTTCATCTTGTTTCCTAAATGAGTCATTTCCTATCTAAAACATTTTTGGAGGCAACAACATGAAGAACGGTCAAAAATTGATCCAGAAATGTGTAACAAAAACAGTAATGATTGAGAAAAAAGGCCCATTTTTTCTTCCATGCCTTCTAATATCTTTCTTCATTGTCACCTGTAGTACTCCATCGATGATAGTGTGACTCCTCAGCAATGAAGATAACCCCCTAAAGAGCAGAATCTGAACTTAGATCTCTTTATCTGCTATCTGGTGACCCATATTGACCCATATTTTGAAGTGATGAGATCTCCCCTAATAATGGGAAATTAAAGCTAGTGTTTTTGAAGCATCAAGTTGGAAGCCTAGATGGGGTTTCACATGAGGCTGGGAGGACAGAACAAGGTCACATCAACAGAAACATGCAAAATGTGATCTTACTGTGCTTTGTAGGAGCCTGTGGAAATGGTGGGCCCAGTATTTAGAAAGCCAAGCAGACATGGATTCAGCACTACGGTATTATGAATTGGCTCAGGATTATTTCTCTCTTGTTCGTATTTATTGCTTCCAAGGTAACATTCAAAAGGTAAGATCACTTAAAAAAATTTTTTTTTAAAACTTTTAAAAATTTGGTAAGATCACTTTTGAAAGATACATAATAGCTGGGCTAGGGAAGTCTTTGTCCTATTTAGTTAAAAAGCAAGACCAGCCCAAATTTAATGTGGATTTCTTTTTTTAGGCTGCTGAAATAGCCAATGAAACAGGGAACTGGGCAGCATCATATCATCTGGCCCGTCAGTATGAAAGTCAAGAGGAAATCAAACAGGCTGTCCACTTCTACACAAGGGCCCAGGCCTTTAATAATGCCATCCGTTTATGTAAGGTAGGTTCCAAGAACTTGGCCAGAGCAGACTCTTTCAGAAACATTTTTAGAGCAGTGTAGATGTACCATTCTATCACCTTCTATAGAGAAGCTAGAATATATTAGTAATGAAACTTTACTCAGAAACTTATCTTTTTCTTCTTCCCAGGAAAACAACTTAGATGATCAATTAATGAATTTGGCTTTGTTGAGTTCTCCAGAAGATATGATTGAAGCAGCACGATATTATGAGGAGAAGGGAGAACAAATGGACAGAGCAGTCATGTTATATCACAAGGTAAATAGGGGTCCTATTCATTACTGAATTTGTAATTTGAAGAATATTGACTTATGATATGTTCAGAGGATTTGAGTTCATTTTAGGTTCTTCAGGTGTCAGTAGAGCTTTAACTAAAGTTGGGTGACTGTGGTCAAACCATTTGTTTTCACCCGAGTTGAAGAAAAGACTGATGGATGAAAATACTCTGACCATTTTCTTTCTTTTGGGAGTATCCACAGCCAGTCAGTTCCCCCAATCTCTCCCCACACTCCATCCCTCCCTACACTCCATCCCTCATGCTTCACAGTGGCTTCTCTAGTCTCCAATTCTTGTGCATACTGGATTATTTCATGCTTATAGCTGGACGGTTTTTAGGTCCATAGAGTTGGGGGCCTTTAACTGATGTTTTAATTTCAATATAATTGATATTCTTTTCAATCCTATATAGTTTATGTTTTTAAAAAACATTCCAGGAAGGCTGACTTGTCAGAGGTATTAGTGACCAAAAAAAAGAACCCATGCTCTGTTTAATGAAAACTTATCATTCTATCTATCTCTGATTTTTCTCTCCTAAACCTATTCTTCATCCTCACTATGCTCTTTTGTCTCCCTATCCTCCATTCACTTTTTAAATCTCCACCCTTTAATTACCCAGTTCAGCTAACTCTATTCTCAAATCCTTGTATCCTTACCCTATCAATACAAGTACCTATCAAACCTCAACCCTGAACTACTCCAACCATTTGCTTCTGTTCCTATTCATGTACTGCAAAATAGAGCCATGAAACCAAGTTGACCAAACCCACTACACATTTACATTATCTAATAGCTCTGCTCATTTGCAAAGGCAATCCTTTCATTATTCCTAATGATTCTCTATCTTTCTTCTCACAGATATACCAAACCTTTTCTTCTCTCCTTATACTTCTCATTGTTCCCTTTCTTCCCATCCTCTCTACTAAGGACCTCATTACACTCTTTATTGAGAAAAGAGGCCATTTGCTGTGAGCTCTCTCATCTTTTCATCTCAAAAACCCTTGACATCATCTACTTACTCCTTTTCTGCAAGATCCGACAAGGTCAAACCGTCTACATTTCTCCTTGATTCCATCTCAATTTTGTTTAATAAGTTATCTCCCTTCAAACATTCCCTCTCTACTCTTCAGTCCCTGAAAAAAAAAATGGTCTAAACTCGTTGCCTTCCCTTCCTTACTCTCTCTTCTCACCTCTTTACTTCCTGGCTTCCAAATTCATCACTCATCCAAAACTATTTTCTCTAATATTACCTTTGTTCTTTCACTTGCCAAATTTAATCCCTCAATCCTCTCTGCTGTATCTTTTACTGTTGAACATCCTTTTTGTTCAGGGTACTTTTTCTTCTGTTGTGTGTGTGTATAGTACTATTTCCTCCAGGTTCTCTTCAATCTCATTCTTTCTCAGTCTCTTCTGCTGGCTAATCATATTATATGTCTCTCTAGTCTCTCACTTGATGATCTCATTAGCTCCCAGGGCCTACATATACTCTCTATGTTGATGACTCCCAGATCCTTACATCTAGCCCTAGTCTCTCTCCTGAGGTATCTAGTTCCATTACCAGCTGTCTATATAAAAATGAATTCCATGGAAAATGCCATCCTCATCCAAAGAGAAAACTATGGAGACTGAATATGGTATTTTCATTTTCTGTTTTCTTTCTCACAGTTTTTTTCCCTTTTGGTCTGATTTTTCTCGTACAACATGAAAAATATGGAATTTTAAAAGAATCGCACATATTTAACCTATATCAGATGGCATATTATCTTGAGGAGGGGGGAAAGAGAGAGAGGGAGAACAATTTGGAACACAAAGTTTTACAAAAGCAAATGTTTAAAACTATTCTTACATGTATTTGGAAAATTTTTTAAATTTTTCAATAGTATTTTATTTTAAAATGAATTCCAAAGACATCTCAGACTCAACATGTCTGGAACAGAGCTCAGCTTCTTCTGTTCCAAATCTACCTCTCTTCCAAACTCCCTATTTTCCCTCAAGGGAGAACTTGCCCTTCCAGTCACTGAAGTTGACAGTCTTCATTATCATCCTTGACTCCTCACTCCATAGACAAATGGATGCCAAATCTTACTTATCCTTCTTCAGTCTACCTTGCCCAAGTCCCCTTGTCTCTATTCACACAGCCACCCTTGTCGTTTGGATTCTTACATCTTTCCCATGGACCACTAGTCACCTGTTGGGTGGCCCCACCGCAAGTCTTTCCCCACTTCAATCGATCCTCTAAACGGTGGCCAGAATGATCTGACCATGCCGTTTCTGTACTCCTACAGCTTCTTGGAGGATTAAATAGAAACTCCTGTTTGGTCTTGAAAAAGCCTTTCATAACCTGACCCCTTCCCATCTTTGAACCTAATAATACAGTTCTCTTCCCACACTCTAAAGAAGACTAACCTCCTTGCTGTTCCTCCAACACTCCATCCTTATCTCAGTACTTCCCCCCAGATGTGCCCCTTGTCTGGAATGATCTCTCCTCTTCCTCAAAAGCCTGCTCTTTCTTCTGGACTCTGTTCAAGCATTTCCTGATTCGCTTATGGCCAACATTCTCACTCCTTAAACCACCTTGATGGTTAGATGGGTAGAAACAGGAGACACACACCCAAACATTATTTCCCCTAATAGATTGGGAACTCCTTGAAAGCAGACTTTTTATTTTTGTCTTTGTATCTCCAGTACTATGCCACTATGTGACCACTATAAATACTTCTTGGGTGCTTAGAATTCCAGTTCAAAGGACTATCTTGTTTTCTGCAGGCTGGCCACTTTTCTAAGGCTTTGGAATTGGCATTTGCCACCCAGCAGTTTGTGGCTCTGCAGCTGATTGCTGAGGATTTGGATGAGAAGTCAGACCCAGCCCTTCTAGCTCGCTGTTCTGACTTCTTCATTGAGCACAGTCAGTACGAGAAGGCAGTAGAACTGTTGTTGGCAGCCAAGAAGGTAAGTGCCTTCATTCTAGCTCCTTCTAAGCCCCCAGATATGAGAGAACAGAAAGAGGAAGGGGTGCCATTATTTAAAAGACTCCCTTTATCCTTAGCTTCTGTCCATAAATCACATTTTAGAATTCTGTTTCATCCTTTTTACTCCACAATCAAAAGGTACTCTAGCTTATTGCAACTAAGGGACAGATATTCTTCTTATGTGGCTACCATCCAAAGAAGTAGTCGGCTAGACCCCATCCTAAAAGTACAAAGAGGAACAGAAAAGAAATTCCCCTTGCCTTAGTCTCACTGGGATTCATTACTGCAGCTGTAAGCAAATGTACTTTATAGTCATGGCCTCACATGGTAGTCAGTGAGTTATAAGAATTCTTTTCTTTTTGTAAATTCTTTTCAGGTGGAAAAAAAAATTTCACAGATATTATATGGTTTCTTAAACATTCTTAGCTTATGCATGTTGAAAAAATTTTATTTCTCCCATCCATACTGAAAATAACTCAGAAATTGACAATTCCTTTGCCCTTCTACCTTTTGAATAAGTATTTTATTTGATAACATTCGAATCCAAATCCTTTGCTTCCATTTTCCTCCAGTGAAAATGAAGTTGCTTTTCCATGTTAGGTGCCAGGTATGGCATGTTGCCAGGTCTTTGGCATTGCTCCTTCAGTGGTGTCCACAACTTTTACCTTTTCCTAGGAGCCCTCGGAGACATCAATGTGAATCATCACCTAAGCAATGAATAGAATCTGCTCTTTCTGAAAAGAGAGTACCCAGGCTTTCCCAGAGATCCAAGGACTGACAAGGGCACACTGCCCCAATAGCATGGTCAGCAACGTACAAGGGATAATAGGATCTTAGTTTCTGTTGTTTGATTTCAGTACCAGGATGCCCTTCAGCTTTGTCTAGAGCAAAACATGATCATCACTGAGGAGATGGCAGAAAAGATGACAGTCTCTAAAGAGTCTAAGGACCTTTCTGAGGAATCACGGCGGGAACTGCTGGAACAAATTGCAAACTGCTGTATGCGACAAGGCAACTACCATTTAGCTACCAAAAAGTACACTCAAGCAGGAAATAAACTGAAGGTAAATCTGGCCATGGCGGGGACAATGTTCATAATGGGGATCTGAGAGAGAATAACACAGGGTACTGAAAGGACTGATGAGTTTAGTTACTAGGTACTAAATGGCTTTCATATGTCCGAATGATTACTGAAAATAACCACAGAGCATCTCTTGCACATAAAGAAGAAAATATTGATTTGCCTGCAACTTTTTTTTTTCCTTATCACTTTAGTTCAAATTCATATCACCTCTTGCCTGGATTTATTCCCCTATTTTGTTTTTCTGCAGTCCAGTTTATCCTTTACATAGATAACAAAATGTTTTCCTTCAGCACAAGTCTGATCATGGTACATCCCAACTAAAAAACTCTCATGGTTCCTACTGCTGCTATGAAAAAATACAAACTGCTCTGTGTGGCTTTTGAAGAACATCAGAATCTGGCACCACTCTCTCTTTCCCACTATTACATTACTCTCATACTCTGGTCCACTCAAACTGGTCTTTTTATTTCTTAGTTCTAACCCTCTGTTGTCCATCTTTGTGTCTCAGCACTGGTTTGTCCCTCACAACTGGAATGCAATACCTTCCTTCCTCTACTGGGTCTCATAAAATTGCTCACTTCCTTCAAACTCAACTCAAGTGTCCCCCTTTCTTCACAAAACCTTTTTAGACCCTCTCAATCCATCCTCCACTTTGTAATAATTTTGTTCCCATCTGCCTCCTTTGATGGAAGTAAAGTTCCTGGGAGCAGGATGTTTCACTTCTTCTTTCTCTGCCTCTTGCACCTGGCACACAGGCTAGGTGATGAGGAAATGTGTATTATCTCTGCAAGCAGTAGTGAAGAGCAGAGTCTCTGTGTTTGTGCATCAAGTAAACTCCTGCAAGATCAGTGAGAAATTATGAGGTTTTTTTTTTTTTTTAACCAGGATATGTCAAAGAATAATGAAGCACTTTATTCTTAGTACAGAATATTGAGGTCTCCCTTACATAGGCAAAAACAAATAACCCTACAGTTTTTGAGATTTTCTTTGTTGAATTTAACCCAGCTAGAGAATTTCCTTTTCAACTTATTTCCCAGCCCCATTGTGTTAATGTTGGCCTCTCATGTTTTATCTCTCTCCAGGCCATGAGAGCTCTACTGAAGTCTGGGGACACTGAGAAAATTGTGTTTTTTGCGGGTGTCTCTAGGCAAAAGGAAATTTATATCATGGCTGCCAACTACTTACAGTCTCTGGACTGGCGCAAAGAGCCAGAGATTATGAAGAACATCATCAGCTTCTACACTAAAGGGAGGGCCTTGGACCTTTTGGCTGGTTTTTATGATGCCTGTGCCCAAGTACAGTACATATTCTCTTTTCATTTTGGCGGGTATGTGGGAATATGGGAGGTCAAACCTCACACATTCATTCTTGGTTGGTTTTATCGATGTAGGTGGAGATTGATGAATATCAAAACTATGACAAAGCCCATGGAGCACTGACTGAAGCCTACAAGTGCCTTTCAAAGGCCAAAGCAAAGAGTCCCATGGAGCAAGAGACCAAGCTAGCACAGCTACAAAGTAAGATGACTCTCGTGAAAAGATTCATCCAAGCCCGAAGGTAAGTCTTATTGTTATGTTTTAGAATTACAGAAAAAAATAAATTTATTATTTTTAGACCCTGAGTGCCAAACCAGGAGCAGTAATGGAAGTTACAAATTTAGATTTGATGTTTTAAAAAACACGAAACTTCCTAATAAAACTATCCAAAAGTGAAATGGACTGCCTCAAGACACAGTGAGTCTTCTCTCCTTGGAAGTTTTCAAGCAGATGTTAGTGACTACTTATATATAATGGGGATTCATTAAATGTTGGCACCAAGAACAATCCCTGAGGATCTCCTATACCAAAAACAACAGAGAGCATTAGAGTTTTTAATATCTTTCTGCTGAATAATTTACTTTTCAAAGCCATATATACCTTATTCCAATAGTGGTGCCATTGCTCAAATTATTAATGGTAATCACTTTCAAAGGGGGGGTGCGTTCTTTTATGTATCCTCTTTGATGATAAATCTTTGTCCTTTCAAAATAGATTTGACTTGGGGGGATAAATTTGATAAGTATGGCACCTACTGTGTGCTAGACCCTATGCTTAGTGCTTTTATCATCATCTCATTTGATCCTCACAACCATCCTGAGAGGTAGGTGCTATCATATTAACCCCATTTGACAGATGAAGCAACTGAAGCAAACATGGGGTAAGTGACTTGCCCAGGGTCACACAACTAGTAAGTGTTTGAGGCTGGTCTTCCTGACTTTAGGCCCAGTATTTTATCCACTGCAACACTAAGCACTGGTTAGAAGAGTGAGCTTTGAATGGCATTTTTGGTCAAAGAAAGATTGGACTAGAGCATTGGGCTTGTAAAATGGCTCTGAAAGCATCTCTCAAAAACAATTGCCAGGAATTTTTTGAAGAATTGCAATGTGGTAGCAGTGGTTTTCCAAGTTGAATGTTTTAAGGGAAAGCATAAACACGTTAATATTGATTTTTTTTTTTTAATCCACCTCATCATCTTTATTTTTGTAAAGAAAATAATGACTACCTGGGAGGGAATGCTGCATTAGTTTCACTCTACCTAGGCCCTAAAAGTTACTGTTTAAGGGACAATCATCTGGTAAGAGTTTGCATGCTTTACAAGTGAAACTACTTTAACCACTTTATCAAGAATGTGGGGTTCAGAATAATTTTCCTCTCACCAGGACTTACACAGAAGACCCAAAAGAGGCAGTTAAGCAATGTGAGCTTCTCCTAGAAGAGCCAGATCTGGATATTACTATCCGAATAGGGGATGTCTATGGATTCCTTGTTGAACATTACCTACAAATGGAGGAATATCAAATGGTAAGTGTTGAATTAATAAAGTTATATAAGGAATTTTCTGGCTTCAGTGGCCACGACTATAGGATTTGAAATTGATCTCAATTTGCTGTATCCCAATATTCTTATGAATGTTCTTCTATTTCTCTGGTTTTCCAAATCAGCTTATCAATAAACATTTATTAGGCATTTAACATATGCAAGACATTATACTAAGTGCTGGGATAGAAACGCAAAAACAAAACAGTTCTTGGCCTCAGTAAAAAAAAAAAAAAAAAATTCACAAGAAACAAAATATCAAGAGTATCTAGAGAAATAATTGAAAAAACAAAACTCAAGAATGATGGAGATTTGGCATTACATGATTTCAAATCCTAGGATAAATCAGTAATGATCAACACTTTCTTGTAATGGATAAGAAATAAGAAAAGCTGCTCAGTGAAAGAAATTAAGTAAGCAAACCATAGAAGGTAAGACTTTCACAAAGTGCCAGAGAAAAAAAACTATTTTAGCAATAATTGCTGGGAAAACTAAGTGGCTATAGCAAAAACAGTTTTAGAATAGCAGTTTTCACAATAAATTCCAAATGGAAAAATAAATTTAACATAGTCATACTCTTTAAAAAAAAAAGCATAGGAAAATGTTATTATAACATCTCATGGTTGTGATAAGGGATGAATGGATTTATAACCAGAAATAATAGAGAGAATATGACTAAATAAAAAATGGTTATGTATTATCAAAAAGCTTTTGCACAAATAAATGCAGCCAGAATAAAATACAGACTTGACTAAATATCTGAAAAAAAAAAATCAATGAAATTGAAACAAAAGATCTTCAATAAATTGAAACAAATCTTAACCTTATGAGCCATTTGCTCTTCTTAACAATTCAGTGATTCAAAGCAATTCCATAGATACCATCTATGCTAAACACATCCAGAGAAAGAACTATGGAGACTGAATGTGGATTGAAGCATAGTGTTTTCACCTTTTTGTTTTTATTTGCTTTATTTTCTTCCTTATAATTTTTTTTTCCTTTTGATCTGATTTTTCTTGCACAACATGACTAATATGGAAAAATGTTTTAAAGAATTCTCCATATTTAACCTATATCAGGGAAGGGGGGAATAACAGAGAAAGAAAAATTTCCAAGTTGTATGAAAATGGATGTTAAAAACTATCTTTACATGTATTTGGAAAAATAAAATACTATTTTTAAAAAATAATAAATTAAAACTGAATAAAGTATCAATAAGTAGAAAAGAATATGATTTACCAAATTTTATATATATATATATATATATATATAATGAGCCATTTGTTTTCAAAATAAGTGCTCAAAATAGCCCACAATCAGAGAAATGAAAATTAAGATAGCTTTGAGATAATACTTCAAACCCATCAAATTGGCAAAGATTGTAAAAATTGTTGCTGATAGAGATGAAAGAAAAAAACAGGCACTTTTTCTACTTTTCCCATTATTACCGAATCTATGAAAACAAGAGATAAAATTGTGTGAGAAAATTTTGACCCAGTAATCTTACTATTAAGTTTATATCATGAGGAAATTATTAATAAGACCTATGCAAATAAAAATATTCATAGCAATACTCTGTTAAGTTAAAAATATTGGAAACATGCTATAGGCCTAATTGGGTAATAACTAAATAAAATAGCATGTAAAAAATAAATATAAGTCATAATAAATGAAATCTACAAGAATTCACTTTATGAAATGATAAAGAATGATACTAAGCCAGTATAACTATATAATTACTAAATTACTACATCAGTGTAAATGAAAACAATTTTAAATGGCAACAAAACCAGGATAAAAAACATTGAATAATGATGTTAACTTATAAAACACACACCCATCCTTTCTCTTAAAAAATGTAAACATACTAAAGTGTGAGATTACATGTACATCAATTACAATTACTCCTTTATATTATATTTTAATCCTTATTGGATTAACACTGGGATATTCACTTAAAAGTATTCTTTGGAGTCCTTTGATATATTAAAACAATTATGAAAAATGTTTTGGTTTTTTTTTTTTTTTAATCTTCAGTGGTTCTCCATCTTCTATAGAATAAGATCCAGGTATTAGGACCCTTCATAATCTGGTAGTACAGGGAACTAGCCAAAACTAGGTTTAGGATGATGCAAATTTTTGCACACACACACATAAACAGATATTTTTAAATGTTGATTAGGGAAAAAAACCATTCTCCTTTTATTGCTTGTCTCTTTTAAGAAATAGCAGATATTCCAGTAAATATATCTTTACAAGTCTAACTTTTAAAAGGCTGTTTTACTTTACCTGAACAAATATGTATATGAGGGCAGGCCCTCATGCATATCACTTATAACTTGCTGACGACACCATAGACTCTTGACAAAAGCTAAGGAACAATTCTGCACTAATTTCTAGGTATGACTATGGTTCTTCCATCAATTTAAAAATATTAAAACTATTCTGGCCCTCTTCAGTAAGGACTGAATTCTTTCCCATTATCTACTACAATGAATAGTTTTCCAGGCTCATATTAGCATGGTACATTTGGAGGATAGAGTATATATAATTATACCAACTTAGTTGTTGTAGGTATGGTGAAGGCAAATAACTAGCTATTTTTGACACAGGCCTATAAATACCTTGAGGAGATCCGGAAGAGGCTTCCATCTGCAAACCTGACCTACTATGTGAACCAAAGGACCATGGATGCAGTACATCGAGGACTGGGCATCCCACTGAGTCGCATCATGCCTGAGCGAATTCGCCATAATAGCATAGAAGATGGCAAAGAAGTAGATGAGGAAGTGATAGAGGAGGTAGAGGATGATTCCTAACTGCTCACATACATAGCAGTTAGCAGTTAAATCATATCACATAATTGACTTGCTTTATCTGTGTACTCCTACAAGCTGGAAAAGCCACTCGTTGCTGATAGGAGGGAAAAAGACCCAAATTGTTTAAGCACCCAGATTTGCAGCAAGAAGTGGGAAACTTCAAGGGTGGAGATGCCTGAAGGGAAGGCAGACTTTGCTGGTCGTGGTGGTGGTTTTGTATTAAAATTTCCACATTGTAAAAAATTACGATTTTATATTTTAAAAGTTGTTTTTATCTTTATGCCTTAGTTGTTTTTATCCTATGAATTTTGGGTAGCATAGAAGCTTTGCCTTTGGATGAAAGGCTCTATGGTCCACATACCATTGGATTCCAATCCTCACATAATCTTAGTTCCCTCCTGAAATTTCTACATTGGGATGAAAGGAAGGTATCCAAAATCCAAGAAACAGAATGATACCGTCTTTTTTTAGAATTCAAACAGGGATGGGGGTGAAAAGTGCAAAGCAACTCTATTAACGACTTCAATATACTGTCAAGGGAGCAAACATTCTAATATAGGGTAGCCCTTTGCTTTATACCTAAAGAGCTGCCTGGAGAAGTGATGTCAAATTCAAATAGAAACAGATCCCTGTAGGTCATGTATTGACTTGGAAAAAACAAATTTAATAACATCATGGTGGTGTTACATTTTCATCTTGATTTTCAATCTTACATTTTCATCCCCAGCCCCATTTTCATCCAGTTCTGGCTAGGCTGGGCCCTCTGCTGGCAGGACTGACAGCTTTGGCTTAGATCACTAGTGGTTACATTATGTGCCTGAGATTCCCACAATTGTTGTGTCTGAGGATTTTGGCTTTGAAGTCAGAAAGAGATGGATTCAAGTCCTCAGACACAGTTCTGTATCAGTAACACTAATTTAAGGACCAGGCAGAGCTAAAGTCGATGATGCTAGTGGCTTCCAATGGGTTCTCCTTATATTGGGGGGGAAGGAGTGGGGCTCTGTGCTCCAACAGGAGGAGAGGCTGACCCTTAGTGTACTTCCTTCATTGGTGTTTCCTTGACGCTGAATTCCTTTCCAATGGTTCGACACAAAGCAATCTCATGGAGAATGAATTCAGCTATGTCTAAAGAACCTTTTGTCAGACTATGCTTAGCTTCTTTAAGAAGCAGGTCTAATACCAGGTTTCCCTATGAGGGTGTTGAGACCCAAGAGTCCCTCAAGAACTGCATTTTCCCCCTCTTCTCTATTCTAGTTCTGGCTATAACGGTCCTTGCCCTTTCTCTCTTCTTAGGGTCATCACAAGACTTATTATGTTCTCCTTCATGGCTCACTTGAGAGTGCTATAAATTGGCAAATGTGTAGTGGAATGAAAATGATAGGAAACTAGCCCAGCAAGTTGGTCACCTCAACAAATCTAGTCTGAGCAAAGCTTGCACATGGGTGTGCCGCAGAGATCATATCAGGGCAACCAGCCTGGGCCAATCCCTGTAGCCTGGTCCTGTACCCCTTTTCAAGACCGGAGAACTTTGCTGTGGGTAAGGTGGACCAGAGAGGATGACCTTTATATTGTCCTACAGCTATGCCTCTGGGAAAAAGAAGAGCAGCGTCAGGGTCAGAGCTCACAGTCTACACTATGGGGGCACCGTCCTCAGGTCCAATCTGGGAGAAGTTCTCTTCAAGCAGAGAACTAATGCTACATATTAGTAGTGCCTCATCTTGCTTCTCCATTCTTTTCCTTCCCCTTCAGTTCCTCTTACAGCCAGTGGTTGATAGGGGATAGAGGGGGATGTTAATATGAAGAAATTTCACAGGAGGTAAGACCTTTTTTAGCTTTATGACCACACCATACCTTTCACCCCTAATAAGATTCACTGAAACAATAAGAGAAATCTTTGAGCTAGCTGCTGCTTCTGGCATGTAGGCAACTCCTTCCACAGCCATCAGCGACCAGTTCTCTGCTCCTGCGGTTTCAGTAGAGAGGCAATGGCTATACAGGGTTTGCTGTATTTTTAGCTGAAGACTCAAAACATACCAGGCTAAAAATAGCATATTCAGTGTGCAGGGGGAGGGGAGGAAGACAGCAACTCTACTGCATTTTCCTGCATCTGTACACTCAGTACCGGATATCAATATTTCACAGAGTTGGCTGCCACTACAAAGCCCAGATGTCAGGCCAGGCCCCTGTTTCTCTCTGCCTTCCTCTTTGCCAGCCAGGTGATGGCCCAAAAATCCTTTCAGGCCACCTGTAGGGCCAGGTTAAGGGCAATTGGATTGACTAAGAACCAACTATTTGGAGTTTGTCTTTTAACTTTTCCATCAGTAGGAGTGCCTGCATGGCCAGCTTCCTACAGTCTTCATCTGGGTCATTCTCTGCTACAGCTGTAAAAGAAACAAAATCACATGTTCACTATACTTTGTCTTAAAATGAAAACTAATGTGAAATTTCTAATTTGAAAACTAATGAAATTAGGGCAAACGTCTACCTAGTGAGCCTGGCAGTTGAATTCCACAATAACACTATGAGTTCTAGGATGATTACCCAGCGAGGGGGGGAGGGAGGGAAGTCCAGATAAATCCACTTCCACTTAAAAAATCATAGTGCCACTTAAAAAAGAAAACAACAACCCTGAGAACATAGTTAAATGTATTCTTTCTGAGTGAATCTTGTGTTGAATCTCTCAAGACGCCTAAATAAAGAGCATCTTGGGGGGGGGGGGGGAGAGAGAGAAGGGAACACAAGTGATCATGTCTCTCTCGATTGAGAATTATTTTTGAAAAAAGGATTTATAACTTCTTACTAAAGAGGAATTTGAAACTACCTGCCATCATAGTCAAGATAACTAGGGCAGGGAAAGGACATGATAATTCTAGCAAATAATGTTTGTTAGGGAGAGGGCTTCAGCTAGGAGTCTCCTAAGTAGTCAAGGGGTTATTCAATGGAAGAAAAGATTCCTCTGAGCGGAACTATTGAGCAGGCTTTACCAGTTTGAGTTTTCCATAAGCCAAGTTTATCATTTAGTCAGTCTTAACTAGAAAGCAAAGCAGTCAGAGAGGCGTAAACTAAACTAAGTAGCCTGAATTTTACCCGACAATCAGTTCTGCTTGCTCGGATCTGGGGGAAGAATTAGCCAATATTTACCAAGTACTCACTATATGGCACTTTAAGGTTTTCAAAGAGCTTTACAAACATCTCATTTTCCCCTCAACAATCCTGAGTTAGGTGCTATTATCCCCATTTTACAGTTGAAGAAACTGAGGTAAAGGCTAACTGGATCACACTGCTAACAAGCATCTGACTTCCTAACTCCAGGTCAAGTGTAGGCATGTACCTTTCCTCGAAGAAGAACTCTGCCATCTCAGCCACTGGCATGCAGAAGGCTCAGGCCATTAAATCAGTGCCAATGCTGGGGAGGGAGGTTCTGTGGGAACTTTCTTTGGAGATCTACCACCCACTTCAGGAGACCTGGCACCTTACTATACCTCAGACTTTGTAAGCAATAGGTACGCACTTTAAATATTTGACGGTACTATCTGTTGTTCTCTTGTAAGGATGAGGAATACCATTTGGAGATCTTCCCAGAGAAAGTCTAGGATAAAAATTAAAATCTTAATTCCTCACCACAAAAGCCACTTATCTTTTAAACTCTTGATTATGCATGGGAATCTTTGCTGGCAGCTATTATTTCAGGGGATTTTAATGAGTTTGGCAAAGTAAAAAACCAGGATGCACTCAGGATGTCCAAGTGGGGAGAGACTGGAACAGCAGGGAGGCCACAAGGAAATCCTGTACGCACAGGCCATATGCTCCCAACACAACCTCAAGTCCTGCCCAGCCAGAACTCATGTTGGGGAATGGGATTATTTTTCAAGTCTATCTCCAGCCTTCTGATCCCAGCTCAATGCTACCCTGAGGGGGAAGCAAAAGTCCCTTTGATGTTCCCATCTCCTTTCATAATGGCAATAACTACTCATACTTATGTAGTGTTTTAAGAATTACAAAGCACTTTTCCCAAAACAATGTGAACTATCTAGATAATTATCTCCATTTTGCAGCCGAGAAAACCAAGGCACAATGAGTTAGTGTCAGCCAAGGCTTGAAGACCAATCTTCTGAATGAAATCAGTGCCCTTTCCACACCACCAGACCAAATGGTACTCCTGGAGAAGGCTCAGCCTCACATGCTGTTGCCAAACTTATTGCCACAGCTCTGGGCACTCCAGAGGAAGGAAAGCAGCACCAAAAAAGCCATGAATTGAAAAGTAAAGTCTTCCCACCACCTCCCTTAATGCTTCCTAGTCACCCTGTAGCTCCATAACTGCCAAGAATTAAGAGGGGAATTCCCTCCCCAGAACTTTGGCAGGAAGCCTGTCATTTGCAAAGAACAAATTTTATGAGAACAAATTAAATCAATGTAGGGAAAGGGTCACACTAAATCAAGGGAAGTCAATGTACAAAGGTAACAATGGATTCAGCGACTAGAACACTTCTTCCACAGACATGGCCATCTGAGACTGACAAAGGAGGAAGGAACAGGAGGTCTGTCTATGTTAAGAAAAATCAATGGAGGATGTACTCAGTCTCCTTCAATGAGGCAGAAGACACAAGGGAAATCAGCTACCAGGGTTCTTTTGCATACTAACCCCAGGCTTCAGTTTGAGCCATCTAAAATGAGCTAATAATTCTCAAGCCCTATTAAAGGCTCAATTAAACATCCTTAGGTTTGTTTTTTGTTTTTTTTCCTAAAATAAAAGCACCAAGAGGGCAAAAAGTATCATACTGGCATACCATTTATATGCATTAGAACTAAGAGCTGTGAAATTTGGGGATATTGATATGAAAATTCTTCATAGATCATATATTCTGAATTGAATTTTTAAGGTGATTAAGCAACTTAAATCACTGAATTTCCTAGGGAAATACAGATTTTAAAAGATTGGCCTAGTTCAGCCAATGAGTAGATTTTGGAAACAAACTCCCTGTGGTGACAGGCAGCCATGTCCTGCTGCTTTGGAAGGAAGCCCCATGGACACACCCAGAATTCCTCTCCAAAGTCAGCAATGTGTCATTTCAGATTCCTGTTGCTGGTCCTCCCTCTTACAGGCATCACATGAGCAGAACGGACAAGTCCAAGGTAAGTATTTCTATCTTCCCATGATCCTGTAAAGTAACTCTGAACATTCACTCTCAAAATCCCTAAACAGCAGCAATGAGGAAATCAGAACTTCCTGTTCCTTTGAAATCATAAGTATTCAATACAAGCCGGTAGTATAGTAGTTACTATTGCCTTGCACTAACCCCATGTATTTGGAATGTGGCTAGGAATGCTGTGTGCTGGTCCCCTGTGTGAACTAGACCATGACAACGTGATTGACAGAAGAATGGGAAAAGCTCAGCATATAAAAGTTAGGTGACCCAGGCTCAAGAAAAGTGCTTCCTCCTGGATGACCATGAACAAGTCACTTCTCTCAAAGACTCACTTTCCTTAACTGTAAAATGGGGATATTAACATTCAGACTAATTACCACATACAGATGTTGTGAGGAAAATAAACTTTATAAATTATTAAGTCCTATATAAATTTGAGTTATTACTATTAGCACCAAATTACTGAAATGACTGAATTCAAGATTGGTCTTTTCCTCCTCCTGGCAGTTCACGCCTGCTGCACTTTTGTCAGCTACCCTGATCCACAGGCCATTTTGGGTGCTGTCCAATAAAGAACCCCTCGCACAGTCACCTTTCTACGCCAGGCAGGTTCAGTCACTACCGGAAGGCTTACCTGCCAGCCACGACCTGGTTTCTAGGAGCTCATCTGTCAGATCTCCAAGAAGGCGCTCTGCAGGAACACTCCAAAGTATGGAGGAGATAGAGTACAGAAGGCCTTGACGCACATACCTGCCATACAATGATAAATGAATCGAGTCAGACTCAAATTTCTTGTCCTCCATCCACACTACATTTGTGCCTTTAACTTTGTCAGGTTTCTGCAGCAGAAGCCAAATTCCTAGCAAATAAAAACTATCACTGTCCTAAAGTAGCTGGTACAAAAGAGGGCCCTTCAGAATTGTAGATTCTACTAAACAGAGACCTTTCTTACTGATCAGTAAGGCTGATTCTAACAGCTCTATTCTGGGGTAGCTAAGTGGCACAATGGATAGAGCACCAGCCCTATAGTCAGGAGGACCTGAGTTCAAATTTGGCCTCAGACAGTTAACACTTACTAGCTGGGTAAGTCACTTAATCCCAATTGCCTCAGCAGAAAAAAACCCAACAACTCTACTATCATTAGGCTGGAGACAGGCATCTATACTTTTCCATGCCCTATATAGTAAAGAAAGTTACTGGTCCCAAAAGGGACCAGCAGGTCACCATGTAAAAGTCTCATCATGGACTTCCAAAGAAATCAGTAATGGCTATATTTCATGCCTCTAGAATGGTCCAAATGAAACTGTTCCTCATCTAATTCAATCCCTTTGAAGACTTAATTGCATACTCTCTCTTATGGAAGATTACAATATGATATTTAAGCAGCTTATTCAAACTCCAAACTGACCTCTGCAAAATTATTCTCCCTCACCAACAATTCATTGTATCTCAAGTGCCCATAAAAATTCTTTGAAGATGGGAAGATATCCATCAGAAGGTACACTCACGCATCTGTATGAAAACGAAGTGCCCACACAAACTCCAACAGCGTCTTTCCCATTGGCACAGCTGCCTAGAAACACAAACCACAGCTGTTAGGATGTGTGCCACTCCATGGAATTGGCATAAAAAAGGTAAACATTAAGTGTGACCTCTATAGAGAGGTCTACAGCTGGCTTTTGATTCAGTTTCCTGGATTCATTCATTAATGGCTTATAAAGGCTCCAGAATTACACGATCCCACTATATGAGCTTAATGTTAACCTGTACTTCCTTCTCTGAACTCAGAATCAAGTGACCATTAACTCAAGAATTAAAACTGAGGTCACTCCTGACCCAGTTCAAGGGATCAGACTAACCTCTTGCAAGGTCCTTGTTGTCCCTGGATTTTAGATTTCTTCTTAGTAAAATAAAAAAAATTATTTTTAAGGTCCTTCCTCTGACAGACCATTATTAAGGCATCCTAAGCCCATCCTAAGTCAGATTTCAAACAGAATTCTATTCTTTAGGTAGCTGAAACCTCAAGCCATCCACCAATCAGGATTTATAATTCCATTTCCCCAGTTCATCTTATGAAGACAAAAGCTCTAAGCATCACAAAAAACAGGTCTAGATTGCATACTTTCCTCTGCACTTACTGTGGTATTAATGGCAAAATACATCAGGATTCCCACAGTGTGAACTAGTCTTCCCAGGACCAAAGAATCATCTCCCAAAAGGTCAAAAGTCACAAGAGGCCTGCAATATAGAACTAAGTGAGTTCTCGTGCCTAGCCAAATTTGGATTTCAAATAATAGGTCCATTCTCTTCTAGATCCACTCAAGGAGAAGAAACTGGCTTTTCTTGGGAACTCCTCCAACAAAATCCCTTAAAACCTGCCTCCTCCATCATAACAGGCCAAAAAAAAAAAAAAAAAAAAATGAGAAGCTGCCCCAAGGCTGAAGCCCCTACATCAGAGCCCATCCCCACTCCCTCTGAAGCAAAGAGACTCACAGCTACCCAATTTCTATCTTTTAGGGATGAACAACTGGAAAGGGGACAAAATGATGAGGCTCTGACGTGACCTAATTCCTCATACACTTCTATTAGGGCCAACAAAGGGAATACCCTTCAAGAAAAGTTCAATCTTTTCTCCACTATCCTGTACTCTCTATGGATACTAGGAAAAATCCATTTTTCCTAGTGTTCACACCAGCATCTAACCTGCACCAGAAATGATTTCTTTATATATTCTTGGCCTCCAAAGGATTCTTTTAAGAGCCTACAGAAAGCAGTGTTTTGTATTAGATGCTATAGCATCTAATTATATTTCAATATAGCTAGATAGAAATCAAGGAAGCACAGCAGAGTAGAAATAATAACCAGCATTTAAAAGCACTACAAATATATCATCTCATTTAAATCTCTGTCCTATGAGGCAGATTATACAGGTATTATTCTAATTTTCCAGATGAGGGAATTGAAGCTCAAAAAGGAAAAAAGAGGGAACCAAGCCCAAGTCCTCCTGACAACTCCAGACCCGCCACTTCATCCATTGTGGCAAGCTGCTGGCCCTCTGAGTCAAAAGACAGACTGGGTTCTGGACCTGGCTTTGCCATTAACCAAGAGTGACTGCTGGAAGTTATTCTACTTCTTCTCTCAGTCTGTTTCTTCATCTGTCAAACTAAGATAATATCCAGAGAATAATTATGAGGATCAATGAGATAAAGATGTGAAATCCTTTGAAAAACACAAAGTACTATCATTAACATACAAGTAACCCCTCAATCAGGACTGGAGAGGAGTCGATACTAATCTTATCTTGTGACCTAACCAGCAGGCCTCCACAATTTGTTTTTTACTTCTGAATCATGGCCTTACAGACAGACATTAGGTGCTTGGTGATATACATACAGTGAATCTACTGAATTCAACAGTGTGCCTTTCGTGGCACCCCCAATACACAAGCATCTAGGAAATCCCACTCACCTGTCAAAACGTTCAATGAGAGGAAAGAAGAAATAACCAACCACAGAATTAAACTTGTTGGGTCCATTTGCTGTGTCGGTTCTGGAAGGACCCTGCCATAAAGAATGAGAATGAAATGGCAGCTCCTCCCATTCCCTCCCTTCCAGACCCTGGCCAAGCAGAAGGCTGGTATTCCAAGGCTGGCCCTGCACTGAATCTCTGCTTCCTACAATATTTGCTCTACCTATGTCCATTCCACAGATGCTTCTGTATTCAAATCCACTGTGGAGCAGGACCAGGACACAAATGATGGAATTGGTGTCAAAGAGAAAATTTGGAAAATAAATGGAGCTACATAGGACAGAAAGAATTCAGAAAGAATTCTTTCCATCCCTACCTCTTATCCCAGGGGCTTATGCTTCACCAAGAGAGATCTTATGACAATAGCCTAAGCTTAATTAAGGAAAGGAGCTAAGTTACTGAGATAAAGATATATGGAAATTTTAAAAATTAAAAATAAAAAAATTAAGCATGCCTGTCCCCAAATGCTACATTATATTGCTTGATTTGTAACATTCTAAATCATCAGAGCCATGTTACCTCCAGATTTACTTTTCCTGCTCCTTATACACACACATACACACACTCACACATATGAGCCCATGCACACACACACACACACAGAGGTCCTCTTCTCCATTCCCAGATCTTGGCTGTACCTTGGCAAATCGACGTGTTTTGTTTTTGATCCTCTCTTCCACAATTTTCCTCCAGTCCTCAGAAGGAACTTTACTGTGACTGGGGGTCAGTGATGCAGGCAAGAGCTGAATACCAGACCTGGGAGGACCAAGGATCTTGGCTTCCTCTAAGCTCTTAGGGCTTGAGAGTTCCTGAGCTGCAAGAACCAACACCTAAGAAAAAAGGGAGCACCCCAGGAATTGACTGTTAATTTTAACTTTAAGGAAAAGCAAGTACCAAATCCAAAAGCACCCATGCTCAGACCTAAAGGGGAAGATTCATTTATAAAAATTAACATTTTATATTTCTACTGTGTTTAATATATACTGGACTACCTGTCATCTAGGGAAGGAGATGGGAGGAGGAAGTTGGAACATAAGGTTTTTCAAGGGCTAATGTTCAAGGGCATATGTTTTGAAAAATAAAAAACTTTAATAAAGAAAAAAATTAATCAAGGATGCAAAGTGACCCAAACAAGCTACATATAAGATACAATATCTCTTCTCCAGAAATGTATACTTGGAGAGGCCAAATATTGATGTGAACACAATACTTTAACTTTAGATCCATTAGTGTGATCCTATTCTGTTTTATTCTTAGGAGAAAAAAGGGAGAAGATGCAGAAAACAAGATTTTTTTTCATGGTATCTTAACATTACTACCAAACTCATTTATTTGTTCCTCCCCATTTTCCTCTTACTGTTTCCAGATCTAAGGGAATCCTGGGGAATTAACAGACTAACACTAATGGATGCCCCATTTCCTCTTTCTCTGAAGAACACAATCTAAAATTACTCACTTCTTCCGCTCTTCAAATTCTCTTTCATTTTTCAACCAGTATTTGCAAAACCTTCAGAGTTTTCTCCATTTCAATTATAAAAGTCTTCATGGAAGATCCCTGCCCACTTGGACTCTTAACAACATCTACCATTTGGTCTTCCAATGAATTCAAAAGAGATATTCTAATACCTGCCTCATCTATTTTGTTCATTTGCTGCTCCCACATACTACTTTCATGCTTCATGGAGGTGATAGGGAGAACACAAAGAAGCCCAGGTACCACTTACATCCAAGATGTCCATCCGCTGCCGAAGGCTATAATTCATGGCATAAAACTGGGAAGTCAGATATTGTGCAACCTACAGAAAGCAAGAAAGAGAAACCAAATCTAGCACTTTGTACAACCCAAAGAAATTTCAGGCACCCTCTGCTAATTAACAAAGGTCTGGATATGCTCATATTTTCCATCTGCAGGAACATTAACTTGTTAATTAACTTGAAAAAAATCTTTGCACAAATTTCTCTGTTAAGGGTTTGATATCCAAGATATAGAAACAATTAATGCATAGGTGTGAGGAATGGGGAAAGGGGGGATATGGTAAGATAAGCATACTAGTACATTTATGAATTCATACAATCATAGAAAACAATTTGTAATTTTGCAAATGTAATAACTATGATGTCCATACCCTTGATACAAAGATTCTACTATTAGGTTTATACCCTGAGAGATCACCAATATTCAGAAAACTCCCATATGCTTCAAAATACTTAAAACAGCCATTTTTGTGACAAGAAAGAATTGGAAAAAAAAGTAGATGCCCATCAGTTGGGGAATGGCTAAACAAATTGTGGTACATGAACATAATGGAACACTACTATGCTATAAAAAATGATGTGTGATAAATACAGAAAATTATGGAAAGATCTACATGAACTGATGCAGAACAACGCAAGCAAAGCTAAGATGATGTTATACACAATGATTACAATAAAGTGGAAAGAATAACTACAAAAAATATTAACAGTGAATATGGCAAAATTAAAAGAATAAACATTATTCAAAAACATATGAAAAGACATTTCTAACCCACCCCATCCCTCAAAGAGATGGAAGGGAGGTACATGGGATATGGTACACTGCACATATTTTCAGATTTTTTTTTCCTCATCATTTATACTAATTATCTTCCTGTTCTTTTTCTTCCTTTATGCCTTTAAAAAATATTGTTACATGGGATAGCTCTTGGGGAACAGGAAGAATACTTGAGAAAATGATGTGATATTTTTAAAAGTACATCAATAAAATTTTATTTAAAAAAGAAATAGTCCTTAATTATTAACTTAATTAATAGTCCTTAATACCATAGGACAAGAGATTAGAAACTACTATCCCCAATATTTTTATACAAAAAGAATAAAGATTTTTATTAAATATTGCACGTTTTGTTAAGAATGCAAGTCCATCTATAGTCAATGAAACCCAGAAATTTGTTTTTGCACAATCTATGAGTAAAGGTAGAATACCCTTCAACTTACATTAAGATATCTACTTAGCTCTTATATTATCCCAAATTTCTAAAAAAGGGAAGAAAATATGATCTGAAAACTGTATGCCAATGAGTTCTATTCCTAGAAAATTCTAGAATATCTCCTAAAAGGGATGATATATATATCATGCCCCAAACTTGATACTTACTGCGTTCCTCTATTGTGTTTACCACCAAGATTCTAACAATATATTATCCATTGTGGGCACTTACCTGTATTGGGTCTGTGACAGTGACTGCCACCAGTGCTCGTTGACGCAACATTTCAAATCCTTCCATAGAGGTCTTCTCCTCCAGATGGAGCAGTACCTTGGCTAACTCTGTACTCACCTGCTCAGAGAACACAAAGACATTAGAATTTCCCACTATCTATTCTGGGAGATCCTTTATTTTCTTTCTCTTGGGCTAATGAAAATGGCTGAGCCCTGGTGACCTTGTTACATAGAGCACAGAGCACTCTCAGATAACTTGAGGTAAAGTCTCTGGATATGACAGTTTAGATTCTAGATGCCTTACCAATCTTTACACTGTCTACCTTTAGCCAAAGGAGAAAAAATGCCTGCAAAAGAATAAAACTTGAACTCTAGCTGCTTTTTCTTCCCTGCCCTTCAGTGAAGTGATGGGGGTATGTTCTACTGGACCCCCAAGCCAGGCTGCTCATGTGCTGCTGCTTCTATGGTCTATTTTTCAAAGGGCTGATGAAGGAAGGGCAAAGGGTCCATGGCAGAGAACCTGAAACTGAATGTGACAGAAACTTAAGTCACATCCAAATTTCCCTGTTGCAAGCTCACTTCATAGACTATTACCTTGTTTGTATCACTGTGCTGAAATGGGACTTCAAAAATCCTAATTCATGCTTTCTTCCCTGTCAGCCCATAATCCACATCAGGAAATCTGAATGTCCCTTACCTCAAGCAGGAGGGTCACCGTCACTAGGACAACCCTACCTCTTTTGTTGCAGCTGGGCTCCTTTTGATCAAGCTCTCTAGAACCTGCAGCGTCACCTCCCAGCGCTCCACATCCTCAGAGGTTGTCAGTGCTGCATCAGACCAGAACACCACTGCTGAGACACAGTGCTCTCAGTTGACCCATCAGAGTCGATAAAGGCAAGCTACGGAAGCTTCCTTTCCATGCGTCCAGGAACATGGTCCCAGCTAAGTACACAAAGGGGCTCACTGCTCAGGGACACAAAGCAGTTCCCTCAAACTAGGGAAGGCCCCAGGAACAGCAAAGTTTATGAAGGAGCTAATTACTTAGAATGCAAAGGCTCAATACCACCCCAGATATTCCATGTTAATGCTAGGGAAGGGAAGGGGGAAATTAATCTTTCACAGAACCCACACACTAGAGACACAGAGGGTCAAGCAGAACTAAGTAGGCAATAAGAAAAAGAAAACTATAGAGTGGCTGGGGCACAGATACAGAAGATGTGAGAAAGCAAACCCTATATATGGGGAGCTTTCCTGACCATCAGAGAAATAAGAGCTCTAAAGTAAAGCAAAGCAGGACATTCTGCATCTACTCTGAACAGTTCTTCTCAAGGTCTCTCAGAGGCAGCATCAGATAGAGCCTAAGGAGGACATCTGCCACAGGTTAGACACCTGTCCCCAAAGAACAAGTGACCCACAGAAATCTCCAACCTTCCAGGCAATCCCGGATGTACACTGGAGCCTTGGTGCTCTTCAGTTCTTTGTCCCGTGACATGTCGTAGGGGACAAATTCATCATCACTGGTGGCATAGAAAAATCAAGGGAGAAATCAACAAGTGCTCTGGAAGCCACATCCTTTCCCTCAATTTGTAGCCAATGGACAAAGGCAAGGAACACTGCACTGCATGGAGGACGCCCTGCACACTGCTTTCACCATCGCATCACATGGCGCTCAGCCCTCCCTGCAATATGTGACTCTCACAGAGCCCATCACTAAGTGGGGTCCGTTATGTTCTATGTGCCCCAGCAGTGACACAAAGGCCTTACCTGTCTAGATCCGAGGAAGACCCCTTATCTTTCTCTTCTTCTCGGTGTGCTTTGTCCTCTGGGCTTAGACTTGATGGTTGTATGACAGATGCTGGCACAGCGGGGGAGCTTTGTGAATCCATGTGGACAAAAAAACCAAGAAAAACAGATCTGCCATGAATCTAGTGCAGATCTCTCTCCCTAAGAGAAAGGATCTCACTTCCTATTTATTCCACACTCCCACATTCAATGCCCTTGAGGAAAACACTATTACAAAGACAAAATATTTTCAAAAACAAATAGGATGGGGTAGAGCAACAGCCCTGAAGTCAGGAGGACCTGAGTTCAAATCTGGCCTCAGACACTTAACACTTCCTAGTTGTGTGACCCTGAGCAAGTGTCACTTAACCCCAATTGCCTCAGCAAAAACAAACAAAAAACAAAAACCCAAATAGGACACCCAACATGATTCATAAAGGAATGTGTATTAAAATAAAAATGTAATTAAAAAAACAAATAGGATGATGTGTTAACTGGAGCACATACATGAAACAAAAGGGCAGAGAAATGCATTACCCAGAAGCTGGAGAGCTAGCATCAGCAGGCTTCAAATTCACTAAAGACAATAATTCTCTGGTCAATTTATTTTCTTCATACTATAATAATAATAATAATAATAACAGTATTAGCAGCTAACATTTACAAAGCGCTTTGTAAACATTATTTCCTTTTATCCCAAAAACAATTCTGAGAGGTATAAGTGCTACTACTGTCCTCATCTTACAATGAGGAAATTGTGGCAGAGATAAAGTGACCTGCCCAGGGTCATAGAGTTGATATATTTCTGAGACTGGATTTGAACTCAAGTCTTCTTTACTCCAGGTCCAGTGATCTTCTGGGTTGGGTTGAGGTGACTTCATCCAACAAAGCTATATGTACAATATTCTTGGTAGCGAGCCATCCCAAGAGTAAGGGAAGCCAAAACAAAGTCTAGGGTAGTTCTTTCCTTTGCATTTATTAGCCTTTAGGAAAAGACCTCATCATAGCTTGCTTTCATTTATAACCCCATCTCCTGATGCTGACCCTACTGATCACATTATGGTGAATTCCCCATGTACTATGGAATAATTCTTAGTCGTAAGGCCACTAAATATTTCAACTAAGGGGAGGTCCCTTGATGTTGTTGACTAAATAGGCCCTGGAGTCTCAGGAGTTCTGATGTGGAACACAGATCCAGGCCCATGTTCAGGGGCCTCACCCCCAATCATTATACACTTAAAGAGGAGTTAGGCAGTTTTGCTCCCTCACTTCCCACTTATGCTCCACTGACTGGCTGAACCATAACAAGTCACGAATAGAAAAAATAAATCCATAGGCACTCAATGATCTCTGACAATGACACTGTTTCTTCCACACTAAGAGAAGAAAACTGCCAACATGCAGAGAAGTAATCCTAGGAAGGGTTATGATACAGCAAAAAAAGCAAAAATTTGGGAGTTAGAAGTACTGGGTCCTTAGCTGACACTCAATAAATGGATGCTCTTGGGATAAAGTCATTCTCCTCTTTAATCTCCAACACCCTTATGTTACTTGGAAAAAAATAACACCTGTACTGACTACCTTACAAGGCTGTGATGAGCATAAACTAAAAGAATAAATGAAAAATACTTTGAAAAAGAAAAAATTGTTACCAAAATATAAGGCATCAGCATCATTATTATTTACAGCTGGGCTACACAGTAAAATAAACAATTACATTACGTTGAAATAAAAACCCCTAAGAATAAAGGGCTGCTCCCATCCCTCTCACCTGGAATTTCAGATGGGGTCCCTCAGAGTGTATTCGGGAACTGATAGCCTCTGCTACAATCATTCCCAGATGTCGGACTTGGGGCAAACTACTCTCAATATGGCACTGCACACCTCCCATCATGGAGGTCAGCAGCTCTGGAAAGAAAGCAGGACAGAACCAAAAGGAGAACTAAGCAGCTGGACTCCATACTTCCATATATCTCCCCTGATGCCCACAAACAGAATAAGCCAGGTGTCCCCTTTTTCATTTCAGCTGGAATGTTTTTTCCCCCAACCATCACTCATATGCTAGGTGAAGACTGTAGACAGCCCTGCTCTCACCTTCCCTGATGTGCTCAATATCTGACTCCTTCAGGTGGGACAAGCAGATC
Source organism: Antechinus flavipes (assembly GCF_016432865.1). Lineage (NCBI taxonomy): Eukaryota > Metazoa > Chordata > Mammalia > Dasyuromorphia > Dasyuridae > Antechinus > Antechinus flavipes. The sequence goes on along the minus strand of NC_067398.1, from coordinate 341,531,754 downwards.
AGGATGGCTTTGCTGACATAAAGCTGCTGCTCCACAGGAGAGTGTTTAACAGCACTGCTGCTGCCCCAGGTCTCTAAGAGGTCCTTCAGCACCTGGTCCACACAGGCATCAAATCAGGGGTAAGCTGCTACCCAGCCATCCTTTTGTTCCTCTCATAAGATACAGTCTCATGTAAAAATACATACACACACATATACTCTCTCTCAAAATATCAGACTGGAAAGAAAGGACATTCTCAGCTTTGGTCATTAAAGATAAAAGATAATAAATATGAAGGAGAAAAGCTGAAAAGGCAGCCAGAAGCTAGACAAGAAGTAACAGCTTTGTTCCAATGGGCTGATGTGCACAAATTGTTTTCCTCTTCTCTCTGTGCTCCTACTCCAGTAAACTTGACCACTCTCAGACAAATGGCTTGCCTCAGAAGAATTAATTGTCTCTGTGGATCATGGGCCACATGTCTCTTAAAGAGCTTCCTTAAAAGGATGGAAAGAAGAATTAAAAGCAGTTACCTGTAAGAGAAGAGTACGCCGATGGCTATCCAAGGCCAGGTACCCCAGAAGATTTTGTAGCACTTCAGTCTGCAACAAAAATCATAAGAGGTCTTTTCTAACAAAAAATTCCAGGACTCAATCCCTGCCCAGGTTTACAAAGCACTGAAGGCTAACTGCTCACATAGGCACAGAGAATCAAGTGCATATCATACTTATACCTGCCTTGAAATAGGTTTAAGGCAACAGATGAAACATCAAAAATGCAGGATTCTAGTCTCAATTCTACCAGCGTGGTATTTACTCTTGAAGTAAATCACTTCCTGAACAAATGAAAACAGGCCTTTCTATCTACTCCTGGATCATCAACTACCTTCAACTTGTTTAATCCTCTTAGCCCTTTCTCTCCATAAGAGGAAAAGAAGATTCTCTCTTCCTCATTACATTCGTGTAGTGTCTTGTCTCTGTACAACTGATACCAACATCACAATAAAATGGGAAAAGTCATCAGCATACCAGATAGTCTATCTATGGAAACATTATAAAGGACATGGAAAGAGGCCCATAAGATGGATGACTCTTGGTGTCACTGGAAACATCCAAATTGAATATGTGAGTTGGGCCACATCAGGGAATGAAATTCTAAAATTAAATGAATAAAATACTAATATTCAACTTCAAACACTCAAATAAACCTAGACTTTCTTCTATGGCAGATCAACTATGAAATAAAAACTTGAGATTTCATTAGGGAGAAAATGGTTAATAAAGTCTTTGGCAACTTTGTATACAAAGAATAACCGTCCTGAAACTTTTTGATCTATAGTCCCTTTCAGTAATGCTCCCTACAACAAATCATCACCAAGAATAGTTTTTTCTAGACAAATTCCATTTTAGTGGCTATATTTTTCATGGTATTTTTTATGAGTGACTTAAAAATCAAGGGAGAGAAGATGGGGAGTAGATATAATAACTTGCAACACACTTTCAATGGTGACCTACAAGCAAGAAGGTATATCATCAAGGAAAAAAATGTAGGTCATTATGTATCAAGATCTAATAACAACAAAATGTGTTTTTGAAATGTCAAAAAAGAAAAAAAAATGAAGAGAAATGAAGAACTTGAGCAGGTTGGACAAAACCTCCACGGAAGATCTATGAGAGAACATGGGAGAAGTATACAAAGTGGGAGAACACAGATGTCTTAAGAACTGTGTCAACAGTGTGCTCATGTGGATGACCTTAACAATCTGTTGAAGTATTCTGATGGTTTGTGTATTTTAAAGCTTATTAATTTTGAAATAAAATCTAAATCTGCAAGGATCCCAGTGTGGAACCTAATCCCACCCCCAGCCTCTGCCCGATTAGCCACTTGTCTATATAAATTGAAATGTTAGAGAGCCACCTGCAGGTCCATGGAAACTAGCAATCTGTGTTCACATAGTCGGTATGAGTCAGAAACAGCACTTAACTCAGGTCGTTGTGACTTCAAGGCTTCTATTCACTATGCTGAACTATCTCTTGTAGCAGAATATACAAGTCACACAAAATACATGTCTTTTTAATTAGGTTATGCTCATTTAAATGGTACAAAGTTTTGTGTTTGTGGACAAGCAAGCCACAGATCACTCAGATGAACCTGCAGGCCACCCTCTCCAGAATCACGGACCAGAGATCCCCTTATCAAGTGTAATAGGCCAGAATTCTGGAGAAATTCTTACAAGGGGCTAATTCAGTGGAATTGATAAGACAATGGTCATCTAGTTTAGCACGGAGATGAATAGTTCTCTAAGTTCGGTAAGACTGAATTAATCTTACAACAAATAATGGTTCCCTAATGATTTAATGATTGGCTTATACTCAGTATGATGAACGGATTTAATTGTAATACAGTATTTAAGATCTCAAAGACAGGCTTAGAAGGGGACTGGAACAGACTGGGAAAAAACAGAGGGCTGGAGGCTGGAACACAAGCTCTCAGACTGAGACAGATTTCAAGACAGAGATCGTCGTGGTGGTCCTCCTGCCTCCTCCACAGAAACCAAGACACATTCGGAGGACTTCCAGAAAGCTAGCCCAGGCCCCAGGCAAAGAGACAAGACCTTGAAGGAGATAATAAAGAATATGGACCTGGCTATTCTTGTGGTAACTACTCTATTAAAACAAAGGCTGGTCCAAAACCTCCAGGAACCCAACCAGAACACTACAATCAAGGGTCCCAGAACCCACTGGAATCCAATGTATAATCTCACTGGATATCTGTACTGCAACAACAGGCATTTCCGGGTCACCACAAACTGGGCTTTCTTGTTCTTCATCACCAGGTTCCCCAGTAATTGAGAAAGAACTTTGGCCCTGAAAGACACAAGAACAGGCTAACAGTACAGTAGCTATTTGAGTTAATCAGCAAGCCCTTTTGAACATGTCCAAAGGGAAACTGCTCCATACAAACTCAGAATTATCAGTTCTTTTAGTTAAGAAGAAATAAATTGGGCCCAAGAAAATGCATGATGGACTTACCAAATTCACCTGGAAGCTCTGGCCAAACCCAAAAAATCCTTCTATCCAAAAAGAGCCCCCTCACATCCACCATGGAACTCTCAGCCTTCCCACCCACTACATTCTGGCCCAAATGTTTGGGAGCACTCAGAAACAAAGCTCCATGTCAACAGCACTGTCTTTGTCGGCAAGGACTAAGAGCACAATGGTCGCCTGGGTCCTGTGCCTCAAAATCATTAGGCACAAGGACAAATGTCAAGAAAAAAGATAAGTGCTTCACCATAAAAAAAATTAAAGTACGCAAACCAAGAGTTAGGAGGAACCTCAGAGACCACTCAGACCAGGCATGTACAATTCAAATGAAAATGATCTTAAGGATCCCTGCAGTCCACAAAGACTAAGAAAACCACTTATGAACATTATCAATGTTTTGTGGTATTTTTATTTGTTTTGTTAAATATTTCCCAATTACACTTTAACATGGTTCTGCAGCACCATTCACAGGTCTGTTTACCATAGCTGATCCAGACCAATTCCTTCATTTTACAGATGAGAAAATGAAGGTATAGAAAGATTAATGACTTGTCCAAAATCATACAGGTAATGTCAGAGGTAACATCTTTGTTAAAGCAAATAAAGAGCCCATTTAAAACTAAATATTTACAAAAAGGAAACAACAACAAAAAGATAGCTACTCTAGTGGCTCCTTTTATAATCATGTGAAGTAGCATCTAAGGAAGCAAAATGAAATATTAGCTAAATCCATTAGCCAAGTAAGTCCAAGTAATTTCTCCCCCTCTCTAATTTTTAAAGCAGTAACAGGGATACAAGGAGAATGGCCAGAGCAGCTCCCGATATCATCAGAGTCTTCAATGGCACTCCCCCATCATGTGAAGGGTTTGGGCCAATGCTCTTTAACAAACATGATTTCTGGAGAGATGGGATGATGTTTTCTCAGTCTCTTACCCTGAAACTTCTTGGATAAGTCCAGATACTACAGCCTCCATGCCCCGGTCTGGCACACTTTCCACAAGCTGCCAACTAAGCCTCTGCCAGATGCAGTCGGCCTGGGTGAGCTCTGTCAATCGGGGCACCAACACTCCCAAAATTTCCTCTGAAAGGAAAACAGACATGAGACAAGTGACTGGCCTGTGAATAACCTAATGTCCTCTTCAGCCATTCTCCCAAGAAAGAGTCATCCAATGTGTACATAATTGAATCAGGCCAGAAAATTTCTAGAGACTCTTCCTCCTGCCTAATTTGGTCCATATATTGATCACAGAAGAGATGATTTGAATCACAAAAATACATGATTCAAAGGGACCTTGGAAGCCATTTCATCTAACCACTATCTGAAAGAGATACTGAGGTCTAATGAATAGGTCATTTGAGTCTGACCCATAACTAACTAGCTGTGTAATCCTGTGCCGGTCATTGAACTTCACAGTGCTTCAGTTTGTTCATTTATAAAATGAAGGAACTGGATAAAAATGACCTTGAAGGTCTCTTTAAGTTCTAAGTCTATGATCCTCTGACTATGACTAAGGATCCCTGCCTCAAGGATCAGTCCAATCCACCTCTGGATAGCTTTAACTGTAAGAAAGTTTTTCTTTACAACAAAAGCTGAAGCCTGCTTCTCTGTAACTTCCAGCACATGCCCAGAGTTGAATACATGCTTCCAAACATGGTCTGAAAAGGGCTATAGGGTCCTGTACAGACAATACAGAAGACAGCAGGGCTTTAGATGCTATGCCTCTTAATTCAACAGGCCTTTTAAAGTGCCACATCATACTGCTCATTCATGTTTAATTTACAATTCAAAAAAATCCCTTAATGAAAGAATGGATAGAAGAATAGATAAAGAGATATACAGACAGAAAGATAAAGTAAGTCCTCACTAGGTGTCAAGCACTGTGCTGAATATTGGGGACACAAATATAAGCAAACCCAACAGTCCCTACCCTTAAGAAACTTGCTTTCTAATGGGATAAAGAGGGAAATGGAACTGATAAGAATGCAGCAGATGAGGAAGAGGTTGTTTCCATGGAGACACTTTAATTATGAGTGAGGTGAGTATGGTTGGAATCCTCCCTAAAATGGTGGTCCAAGAGAGAAAATCACCAGTAAGGAAAAGAAAGCCCCAGACAGAGCCTCCTCAGATTGGCAATGTGGCTGTCAGAGAGAAGGATAAGTACCTCAAAGAAAGAAGCTAGTTAGTTCTTAATAAGATGAAACATGGCTGGAGGGGTCGGGGAGAGAGGGTCCCTTCTAAAACTTTTTCACATGAACTCTTTGTGGGTTCTTATCTTGACCCTACCACCAATTTGCTATATGGCTGCTGGCAAATGACTCTCAAATCTCTGATGGAAAGAGAAACAGGATCAAGGACAATCAAGACAGCTCTCAAAAGATTAAGGAAAATTAAAGGACATCAAGGAGGACCACATCCTACAGGACACCTCAAGAAGGAAAAAGACAAGATGGTGGGCAACAAAAAGAAAGGCAGGAAGAAATGAGAGCATACAAGGGAGAGGGAGGCAAAATGACAAAATAGATAAATTGGAAGAAGGTAAGGAGGGGAATGGGGCATACCTGGAGACTAAAGAAAATAAACTGAGTAGGGTTTATCAGGTTTTTAAGAGGTCCTAATTGACTGAAAACATATTAACCAAGTGCTTAGGACTGAGGTATAAACAGCCTGTTCAAAGAAACAAGGCTGCAAATTTTAAGTAAGATGGAGAAGGAAAACTATGCAGTGATCTATATTAAGGGTATGTTTGTATTTTTGTCTGTGCTGTGACTTTTATCTATGTTTCAAGGATAAGCTGATTTCCATCCCAAGAGAAAATGAAGGAAATTAAAGAATGCATCTCTAACTATCACTCCCAGAAGTTCAGAACAATGTAGTTCCTAAAGGGTCAAGACTTAAATTTAAAAAAAAAATTTTTTTTAAGCTCTCAGGAGGAGAGACCTAATCTTCATCAAGATTCTGAGAAGTAGAAAAAGGCATTATGAAGAGACATAAGAACAGGAAAAGTTCAAGTGGATAACCACAGTTTTAAATCAGATTTCTGGCTCTCTGAAGAAGGGGGAGCCAGGTGTTCTGAGGAGGAAGAAGCTGTGAATCTTCCCAAGAATAAGACAGAAGTTGTGTGGGCTTGGCCAGGAAGGGTCAGCAGAGAAGAGGAAATTAGTAGTAGTTGATAGTACCTGCTCAGGACTTCACAAAGAGCAATAAGGAGGGTATCCAGGACACACCAGGACACATATTCTTCCCAGGATTTATCAAAATGGATGAAAATGACCTTTTTCTAGTGAGTCATGGATGATAACAACTAGCTTTATATAGCACTTTAAGGCTTGTAAGGCACATTCCAAACAGCACATTTTGTCCTCATAATAGTCCTAGAAATTAAATACAGATTCTTTTATTGCTTTTATTGCCCAGTTAGCTTAGAGGCCTATCTCTCTGCTTGGTTCCAAGAGCTCCCTCCGAATGTCTCCAAATCCAAAGGTTTGTCCTTCAGTCCAGCCAGCCAAGTGGAAAATGGAATGGAAAATGGAATGGATCTCTCTTGCCTCGGAGAGAGGGCTTCTGGCTCTCAATCTCCAATATAGCCCGGTTAGCTCTTCTTAGAGGCCTCTCTCTCTCCTTAGTGCTAAGAGCTCTTGTAGCTTTGTCCTTTGCTTCTGTCTCTGCTTTCTTCAGCCTCCAGAGCCAGCACCAAGTTGAATCTGTCTTGCCTCTGAGAGAGGGCTTCTGGCTCTCAATCTCCCAGAGTGCTCCTCTCCGACCCCAGTCAATGTTCCAAAGTAAAACTCCTCACAGAGAGAGGACTTCTGGCTGAACTCACTTGACACTCCCCTCTCCATCTAAATTCAGCTCCACTCCCCGTGTAATTCAGTTGAATTCTGTCCAAGAGCCTCTGTCTGTTTCTTATATATGAGAGAGAGGAATTGTGGGATACGAGAGAGAGGGATTATGGTTTCTTCCCAGAGTGCACTCTGGCCCTAAGAACTTCAAGGGAGGTGTGAATTCACAAAGTTACAAAGTTTACTTTGTGAATCTCCCATACTTGTGAACTCCAACACAAGCATTGTATCAATTAGTGCTACTTAGTACCTTGTTTCAGGTTCTGGCCCAAAACATCTCAACTCTAGTGACTTAACAGTTTGTAAAGATTCCAACACCTTCCAACTTTCTGTAATGCCTCCCTGCATAAAGGATAGACTGGGATAATGATTGCACAAGTGCTTCAATAAGTAAATTACTTTTATAAGTAATCAGGAACAAGATTATAAGGTACTTACTTTGTCTCCCATGGATGCAGACTTTCGCCAGTATTTGAGATAAAAAGGAGATGGAACAATCCAAGCCTCCTACAATAGGGAAAAGAAATTCATAAGATTGAAGGAAATCAAAACACTTAATAGCCATCCTGTCCCAAATGAACTCTGCTGCTGACCCAGCTATTCACTCATCCATTTATTCAACAAAATTTACTCAGTGCCTACTATGTGCAAGGCCTTGTACCAGTCACTAACCAACAGTGGCAGCCACCTGAGGAATTTAAGAAACAGCTCTGAATAAATTACCAAGTCGGAAGTACAGATCTGCATTGTAGAGGCTACACATTTGGCCATTTCTCTATCCTCAGAGCATTCATGTTCTCAAGGAAGAAGGGTCCCTGAACCTTTATGGAGGTATCAAGAAGAGCCTGGGAGTATGACATCAAAGGACAAATCTCTCTGATCCCGTACTAATCAGGGACTGAAACAATGGCCTTTAAGGAACAGCACTGCCAGGCTATTAGGACTTTCTTTGTCCACTTCTTAAGTTTTCATTTACACATACAGCAATACATTTTCAAATATGCAAGTTGGTTTTTTTAGCCAGTGCCAATATTTTATGGCAAAGCAAAGGGATGCCACAGGTCCATACTGCTGCTACTGGTACAGCATTGCTATTTGCTTTAAAGTTTACAAAGCATCTCGACTAATCCTCACAACAACCTGGGAGATAGGTGCTATTATTATCATTCCCACTTTACAGATAATAGGGTTTAAGTGACTTGACAGAATCATACATCTAGTAAGTACCTGAGGTCACATCTGTATTCAGATCTTCCTGACTAAAGGTTCAGTGCTCTCTCCACTGAATCACCTAGCTGCCTCTATGTAGAAAAAGATAGTAATGACCATGTATTACAATCAATAAGTATTAAGCACCTCTTATATGCTAAGCCTCGTATTGTGTAAATAATGACCAAAATGAAATACTCCCGACTCTGGCAGAAGCTTATACTCTTTTGGATGGAGACAATATGCATACCCAGGATAAATACTGATAAAGTAGACACCAAAGGCTCACAAAAAAGCACCCCACATTCGTGCAAATCTTACACACAGCACTGACACTTGACTGGATAAGAGCGATGAAAACCATCAGCTCCAAGGACAACTCTGCATCTGACAGAACTAGAAGCTAAAACGTGGCTGGTCATGTCCCTTTGGAACTGCTCCCACAGAACCAGCCATTCACAAGGAAGGGTCCATGTTAAACAATGAGTCACAACTGGGCAAAAGTGTGATTCAAGAGCCTAGTCCTACAACAAATGAAAATTTCTCTGGAACTGATCCTGATTCTCCTTTGAATACATAACCAGGAAAATGAATTCTCCTATGCTTAAATCTAAGAATTCAGAAGGCCCCATATTTTGGACAATTTGCTTTCCCATTACACTGTGACTAAGCTGCATAATACTATAGAGTACCACTTGTGTAATGTGAGGTAAATCACTCAGCCTCTCATTACCTCAGTTTCTTCAATTGTAAAAGGATGAAGTTGAACTAGATAGTTGTTAGGGCTCTTTCCAGCTCTAGCTCTATGACTAGTTCTTCTGCATAACTCAATAAATATTCACCAGTAATGTTAATTATCTTTAAAAATCAAACTGGAACAGCAAATGAAGACTCATGAAGTATGGTCACAGAAAAAAGAATCTCTACTATAAACAGCTGAAACAATTTTTACTATTAAAATAGAAGGTGACTTCCCCTTTGACCAAACAAGAAAAAACTGAGCTGGCTCTCTCTTGATCTGATAAATTCATCAAGTACTCACTGGTAAGGATGGAAGTTATACTAGCCAGAGGTCAAAATCTAAGCAACCCACACTTGTGGTGTTCACTATATCTGTCCTGAACAATGGAGGCTGAGAAAGATAAAGGTTCCCTAATAAATCTGGGAATCTCTTTTAACAATTATAAGGCAGCTAAGTAGCACAATAGAGTACAAGGCTTGAAGTCAGGAAAATGCATTTGCTTGAATTCAAATTAGGTCTCAGACACTTATTAGCTGTATGACCTTAATCTTTGTCCCCTCTGGAAAATGATTTGGAGAAAGAAATAGCAAACCACTCCAACACCTTTGCCAAGAAAATCCCAAATGGGGTCATGTTGAACTGGACATGATTAAAATGATTTGGCAACAAAAATAAATCTGGACACATGGCTAAACAAATCCCAATTGCCTTCTGCACAGTTCCTGAATGGTTTGGGAGAGCCAATGGCCATGCTCACCTCTGAGGGAGTCAGCGATCCTCTGGAGCACTTGGATCATCTCTTTCCCAAGCAAAGGGAAGTAGTTCTGAGGGAAGAACAGGGATGGGCTTTGTTCTTTCATTTGGTTGCTCAGGTGGTCGGGCAGACAGACAACTTTGTTGAGGAGAGTCTCCTGGAGAAGGGATGAGCCCCGGGGCACCTGATGCTGACACATCTCCCACATCAGTTCTGCCAATCTGCCCATCTTCAGGAACCTGGTGAGCACCTGGGCCATTTTCATCAGGCGATAGCTCGGACTATAATCAGAAAAGGAGGTGAAGGTCACAATAAGGAGATAGACATCTTTGAAACCAAGAAGCATAAGCTAGAAGCCACCACATGATCCTGAGAATCTAGAGCTTTTCTGGAAAAAAAAAAAAAAAAAGAATCTTTTTGTGATTGCTTTTTGATCTATGATTTCATTGGTGAAGGATGGAGAGCCTCCAGATGGGGAAACTCCCAGTATGGATCTTCAAATGTTTTGCAACATGTAGTGTTAAGATGTATCTGCTATATGGATATACTAAATGACTTGCCCAGATACACAGAGCCAGGATATCAGAGGGGAACTGGTCTGTAATTTTCTTCCTCTGTTTTAGCTCTTTCTGATTTAGGAAACAGCACCATACTTGGGTCATAAAAGGAATTTGGTAGGAGTTCTTTGCCTATTTTTACAAACAGCTGTAGAATATAAAATAAATCTACATAAATCATCAGCATTTCATTTTATGATCAACAAAGCCCCACAGCAAGAGATACAAAGAGAAATTCCATTTAAAAGAACTATAAATAATATAAAATACTTGGGAGATTAGCTGCCAAGACAAACCAGGAACTATATGAATACAATTACAAAACACTTTTCACACAAATAAAGTCAAATCTAACCTGGAAAAATATCAATTGTTTATGGGTAGGCTGAACCAATATAATGAAAATAATAATTCTACCTAATGTATTCAGTGCCAAACCAAACAAACCAAAAAATTATTTTACAGAGACAGAAAAATCATCTAAAAGAACAAAAGATCAAGACTATCAATGGAATTAGTGGGGGAAAAAAAATACAAAGGAAAGTGGCCTAGTAATACCAGAGCTCAAACTATATTATAAAGTTGCAATTATCAAAACTATCTAGTACTGGCTAAGAAATGAGTTGTAGATCAGTGGAATAGATTAGGTACGTGAGAAACAGTATTAAATAACCATGATTACTTAGGGGTTTGATAAACCCAAGACCCCATCTCACACTGTATAACAAGACAGTCAAAATGGATGTATGATTTAGACAAAAAAGGGATGATACCATAATTAAATTCAAAAAGCAAAGAATAGGCTACCTGTCAGATCTATGGAGAAAGGAAGAATTCATGATCAAATAAGAGATGGAGATCATTATAAAATGAAATATAGATAATTTTGATTATATTAAGTTGAAAATTTTTACACAAGTAAAACCAATACAACCTAGAAGGAAAGCAGAAAGCTGGAAAACAATCTTTATAGTAAGTGTCTCTGATAAAAGCTTCATTTTTCTAAATCATATATATATAAAAAACTTTTTATTTTCAAAATACATGCATAGTTTTTTTCTTTTCTTTTTTTTTTTTAATTAAAGCTTTTTATTCACAAAGCATACACATGGGTAATTTTTCCAACACTGACCCCTGCATAATCCCCTGCCACACATTTTCCCCTTCTTCCCCCATGCCTCCCTCACCCACCAGGCAGTCCAATACATGCCAAACATGCTAAAATACATGCCAGATTCAATATGTGTATACATATTCACACAGCCATCTGGCTGTGCAAGAAAAATCAGATCAAGAAGGAAGAAAAAGAAAAACTGAGAAAAAGAAACCAAATGCAAGCAAATAATAACAAAGAGTGAGAATGCTAGGCTGTGTTCTACCCTCTGTTCTCATGGTTCTCTCTCTGGGTGTAGATGACTCTCTTCATCACTGAACAATTGGAATTGGTTCAAATCATCTCATTGTTGAAGAGAGCCACGTGCATCAGAATTGGTCATCACATAATCTTGTTGAAGTGTATAATGATCCCCTGGTTCTGCTCATTTCACTCAGCATCAGTTCATGAAAGTTTCTCCAAGCCTCTTGAATCATCCTGCTGGTCATTTCTTACAATTACAGAACCGTAATTTATTCAGCCATTCTCCAACTGATGGGCATCCCCTCAGTTTCCAGTTTCTGGCCACTACAAAAAGGGCTGCCACAAACATTTTTGTACATGTGGGTCCCTTTCCCTTCTTTAGTATCTCTTTGGGATGTAAGCCCAGTAATAATACTGGTGAATCAAAGGGTATGCACAGTTTGATAACTTTTTGAGCATAGTTCCAGATTGTTCTCCAGGATGATTGGATTCATTCACAATTCCACCAACAATGTATCAGTGTCCCAGTTTTCCCACATCCCCTCCAATATTCGTCATTACCTATTTCTGTCATCTTAACCAATCTGAGAGATGGTGTAGTGGTATCTCAGAGTTGTCTTAATTTGCATTTCTATGATCAATAGTGATTTGGAGCATCTTTTCATGTGGTTACAAATAGTTTCAATTTCTTCATCTGAAAATTGTCTGTTCATATCCTTTAACCATTTATCAATTGGAGAATGGCTTAAACTATTATAAATTTGAGTCAATTCTCTATATATTTTAGAAATGAGGCCTTTATCGGATTCTCTGGATGTAAAAATGTTTTGCCAGTTTATTGCTTCCCTTCTAATCTTGTCTGCTAGTTTTGTTTGTACAAAAACTTTTTAACTTAATATAATCAAAATGATCTATTTTATGATCAATAATGATCTCTACTTCTTCTTTGGTCATAAATTCCTTCCTCCTCCACAAATCTGAGAGGTAAACTACCCTATGTTCTTCTAATTTTGTTTATAGTATCATTCTTTATGTCTAAATCATGAACTCATTTCAACTTTATCTTGGTATTAGGTGTGGGTCTAAGCCTACTTTCTGCCATACTAGTTTCCAATTTTCCCAGTAGCTTTTGTCAAATAGTGAATTCTTATGCCAAAAGATGGAGCTTTTTGATTTGTCAAATATTAGAATGTTATAGTCACTGGCTATTTTGTTTTATGAGCCTATCCTATTCCACTGATCAAACTACTCATTTCTTAGTCAGTGCATAGTTTTCAGCATTCAACCTTGCAAAACTTTGGGTTCTAAATTTTTTTTCTTCCTCCTTTCCCCTCAACCCCTCCCCCAGATAGCAAATAAGCCAATATATGTTAAATATGTATAATTCTTCCATAACATTTATCTGCAAATATCATGTTACAAGGAAAAACAGATCAAAAAGGAAAAAAAATAAAAATAAAACAAAATTCAAGCAAAAAGAACAACAAAAAAAGTGAAAAACCTATTTTGTGATCTACATTCCATCCCCACAATCCTCTCTTTAGGTGCAGATGACTCTCTTCACCACAATACCATTGGAACTGGCCTGAATCACCTCATCATTGAAAAGAGCTACATCCATCAGAATTGATCATCATATAATCTTGTTGCTATGTACAATGATCTCCTGGTTCTGCTCATTTCACTCAGCATCAATTCATGTTAGTCTCTCCTGTCCTCTCTGAAATCATCCTGCTGATCGTTTCCTATAGAACGTTAATATTCCACTACATTCATTTGACATAACTTATTCAGTCATTCTCCAACTGATGGGCATCCACTCAGTTTCCAATTTCTTGCCACTACTAAGAGGGCTGCCACAAACATTTTTTGCACATGTGGGTCCCTTTCCCTTCTTTAATATCTCTCTGGGATATAATCCCAGCAGTTAACACTGCTGGACCAAAGGGTATGCACAATTCTATAACTTTTTGAGCATAGCTCTAAATTGCTCTCCAGAATAGTTGGCTCAGTTCACAATTCCACCAACAATGTATTAGTGTCTGTTTTCCCACATCTCCCCCAACATTTATCATTACATTTTCCTGTTATTTTAGCCAATCTGAGAGATGTGTGGTGGTATCTCAGAGTTGTCTTAATTTTCAGTTCTCTGATCAATAGTGATTTAGAGCACCTTCTCATATGATTAGAAATGGTTTTAATTCAATTCTCTATATATTTTAGAAATGAGGGAAGGCTTAATTTCTCAAATACATAGAGGACTAAGTTAAACTTTTAAGAAAATGAGCCATTCCTCAGTTGAAAAATGGGCAAAGAATATGAATAAGCAGTTTTCAGAAGAAATCAAAGCCATCTATAGGCATATTTAAAAGTGTTCTAAATCTCTTTTGATATGAGAAATAAAAATTAAGACAACTCTGAAGCACCACCTGAAACCTATCATGTAAGCTAATATTTAAAAAAAAAAAAGGAAATGATAAACATTGGAGAGAATGTAGGAAAATTGAGACACCAATGCACTATTGGTTAAGTTGTAAAATGATTGAACCATTCTGGAAGCAATTTGGAACTATGCCCAAAGGGCAATCAAACTGTAAATATACATCTTGATCTAGCATACCACTACTAAATTGTATCCCAAAGAGATCACAGTAACAGGAAAAGGACCATACATGCATAAATATTTATAATAGCCTTTTTAATGGAGGCAAAATATTGGAATTTCAGGGATGCTTATCAATTGGAGAATGGCTAAACAAGCTGGTATATGAGTGTAATGGAGTATTATTGTGCAATAAGAAATGATGAATAGATTTCAGAAAAAAATTGCATAGACTTATATGAACTGATGCCAAGTGAAATGAGCAGAACTAGGAAAACATCAAATATAGTATCAACAAACAATGTGCAATGATCAACTCAGCTCTTCTCAGCAATACAATGATCCAAGACAAGTTTAAAGAACTCACAAAGAAAAATGCTATCCACATCCAGATAAAGAACAGATGGACTCTGAATGCAGATTGAAGCATACTTTTTTCATCTTATTCTTTTGTGTGTTTTTTTCCCCTTTAAAGTGTTTCTTCTTTCACAACTATGATGAACATGGAAATATGTTTTACATGATAGCACAAGTATTTCCTATATAAAACTGCCTGTCATTTTAAGAAGGGAAGGGAGAAGTAGAGAGGAAGAAAAATTTGAAAATTTTGGAATTCTTAAGTGATAAAAATTGTTCAGACATGTATTTGGGGGAAAAAATGTAAAATACTATTAAAAAATAAAGTACTAAGCTTGGAGTCTACATCCAAACAAATAAATAAATGTAAACTGCTATTAATAGTTTTTCCCATAATCAATGATAAAGTAGAGTATCCCCTCCCTTACAAAGAAATCATGGGCTCTTCCACACAGCAAAATATCTTCCCCTGTGTGGAGGAGATAGAAGGAGGGGGAGAAAAAAAAGATACAAAATGTTTTTAAAATTAATTTCTCCTCAGTTTACCCATTCAACTTAATACTGTACTGCCCCACTCTATATATCTATGATACATGTAAATGTCTGAAAGAGGATAAGCTAAAAAAAAAAAAAAGTCCAATTTTACAATTACTGGATAAATATTTATTAATAGGAAAGTCAAGAGGGCCAATTAGTCATAAAGTTAAGATCAGTAAACTGGTGATCCTTTTTGTATCACAATGAGTATGTCACTGTTTAAACAAAATGCTCCCAAAAATTTCAAACTACAAAATCCACCTAACCATACTTACCCAGCAATAACAATAATGGATTCCATCAATACTAGAAAGGCTTGGTCAGCTGGACCTTCTAGGAAAAAACTATCCCACAGTTCTTCTAGTTGGCCAGTGGGTAGCAGTTCTAGCCAATCAGGGCTCAATTTGTTGACAAGACATCGAAGAAAGGTAGAAAAGTAGGTCTTGGAAAATTCTTCCCTCTCTCTGGGCAGGACTGTGTTCTGCACTCCATTCAAGTAGAGCTTCATAGATGTCAGGGCCTTAGAGATTTGGATCCCATCCCTGGAAGATGAAAGCGTGTGGAGAACTTCTTGTACAGTGTGTCGGACCTCAGAGACTTCAGGATCCATTGTGTTTAGTATCAGAGCTGAAACAACAAAGGGAAAAAAAAATTTAAAACTCAAGTAATCAACATCTAGAAATCAGTTCCAGTCATAAAAAGTAGCTAGAAATAAATATCATCTATAATATCACATAAAACTATTATCTTTTAGTTATTTAGTTATTACAGCTTCTTGGATGCCCCTTCTCTCCTTCATAAATAACCTTTAAGAGCACATCATTTACATCAATTGTATACTGTCTCTCTCATTCATCTCTATTCTTGATGTTTTCCAGTCTGGTTTCTTTCTATTGCCATTCTATTAAAGCCATAACCATTAAGAAAACACTTCATAATTATAGTGCTGTTATTCCCAATCAAATCACCTAGTGGCCTCTCTATTACCCTGTTCCTCTTTATGCCCTTTCCAATCTGAAGTATCAAATCGTTGGTTCTTCCTACTTCTCCAAAAGTTTATTTGCAGTTTTCCTTTTCTTTTCTTTTTTCTTTTTTTAAAAATTCTCTCTTTCTATAAATTTCACTAAATCATGACACCTAGAGCTACAAGAAACCTTAAGAGGTCCTCTAATCCAAATTCTCATTCCACATGGGATTCCCTGTACACTCAGCCCCAACAAGTAGCCAGCTATCTTTTGGTTTTAAACAGTGCTGAAAGTTCCTTAAAACAGGCATCTTGCTTTCCTCTATCTACTACTACTGCTAGCACAGTAGTAGGCAAACAGCAGGTGTTCAATAAAGACTTGCTGAGTTGAAATGACAGTCTCAGTGGCATATTTCAGTAATCTTTTCCTTATATTTCAAGAGATTTAATGGAAAGCCACATGGGAAAGCTATGTATCCACAAAATTAGATACAAATATCAGGAATCAACTTTATCTGGAACTTCCTGTCCAAGCTAAAAGTAAGTTTCAATTGCAATAATCTCTTTACAACTTTGCAGTTTACAAAGAAGTTCTTAAGAAATCCTAGTCCTAGGCACAAGATAGGCACTTAATAAATGTTTACTGATGTAATGAACAAATATTTAAGGGAAACATTTTGGGTGCAATTAATTACCTCAGCTAATTAATCCAAGCAAAGAACAGAAGACAAAAGACAAGATCCAACACGTCACTGACCCATTGTGTGACTGGGCCTTCTCTGGACTTGTTTCTTTATCTGTAAAATGAGGCAGCTAGCCTCAGATGATCTCCAAAAACCTAGCAAGTATTGCTACTGTATGATCCTCTATGGGGTAACAGAAAGAACACTTGGACGCGGGTTGGATGGTCTGCTGAAACCTGTTTGGCCTCGGGAGGGTCTCCAGATCTAAACCAATCTGTTTTATTCTCCTGGGGCTCCCTAAGCCCCTTCGTTAATCCATTCACTTGTGGGTTTCCTTTTTTAAGGAATCTGAGGCCTAAAAGAAAAGAGCTACATAAGGTCGCACGGTGAATTAAAGATCTTTCCCTTCCCCCAAGAAAGCCGCCCGGTCCAAACCTAAAAGGCTTAAATAAAATCCACCCGAGAAGTCCCAAGCACGTGGAAGCTTTTTTCGGACTCAGACCAGCGCCTAACTAGCGGGGTAAGCAGAGCAACAGATTAAAGTAAACCAACCTCAGTACCAGTAAGGAATAGAGCGAGGGAGGGCGGGGCTTGTCCAACACCAGCCAATCAATCACGGCAGGATGCACGGTTTGAGCCTTCCTTTGGGCCAATCAGCCAATCAGTCACTGGATCCTCCTCACTGCCCTTGAGCTTTAGGCTAGACCCGGAAGTGTAATACTCACGGTAGCCTCGGTTTAAATTCCGTTAAGTACTAGATTTCACCACTGGTCCATTCTTCCACCTCACCCCAACCAAACTGTGCAGCCCAGCTTCAGCTATTTCCACACTCTCCGTTCCCCAGTAATCCTCCGAGCTCCACAGCGTTCCTGTGATCACTTGTGCACCACCCATCCTCACCCCAGATTCGACGCCATTCAGCTCTGCCCCGCCCCTTGGTTTTACAACCGCGTCCGATTCTTTTTAATCCTTCGCTGGAACCTCTGAAACAAAATACACATACAAATGCAGAATTGGGGGGGAGAGAGAAATCACTGAATGGGACAGGCAACGAACCTGGGTGTCCTTTTTTTTTTTTTTTTTTTTAAATCTTGCCGCTAGTTTCTTCTATGACGAATCAGCAGAAGGGTACACACCTTTTCCCGAACATTCGCGAGAACACGGGCGTGAGTTTGGGGCTCGCGAGAGAAGGAGGCAACTGTTGTGCAGTGGAACCTGAGGGCCTTCTTCCCGTGGCTGTAGCTGTTGGAACAGCTATTTTAAAAAATAATTTCCCATGTAATTCCTTAATGGGGGCTGGGGGTGAGGATAAAGGAAAGAATCTGGAACTTGAAAGTTTTAGTAGCTTTTTATTTTTCCAAATACATGTAAAGATAATTTTCATCATTCAACCTTTGCAAAAGCTTCTGTTCCAAATTTTTCTTCCTTGCTCTCCCCCATCTTCTCCCATAGACAGCAAGTAATCAAATATAGGTTAAACATGTGCAGTTCTTCCAGACATAGTTCCTTATTTGTCGTGCTGCACAAGAAAAATCAAATCAAAAGGTGAAAAGAAAAAAAGAGAGAAAAAAACAAAAAAGTGAAAATACCATGCTTTGAACCACATTCACTCTCCATATTCTCTCTCTAGATGTGGATGGTTTTCATTACAAGTCTATTGGAATAGACTTAAAGAATCAATTCGTTGTTGAAAAGAGTCAAATCCATCACAGTTGATCATCACATAATCTTCTTATGTACAAAGTTCTCTTGGTTCTACTCATTTCACTTAGCATCAATTCATGCAAGTCTTTCCAGGCTTTTTTGAAATCACTTAGAGCAGGAGTTCTTTAAATGGAATCCATGAATTTGCTTTTTAACTATTTTGATAACTTTTCAATATAATTGCTTTCATTTACAATCCTGGGGTTTGGGGTTTGGGGTTTTTCCCAAAAAAATTATTTAAAGAAATAAAATAAGGGAAAAAAAAACAAAAGGTATACCCCAAAAATGAAACAAAACAAAAGAGAACATTGTCCTGTGCCTAACAAAACATCAGGGAGGATTCAAAATATTTAACAACAAATACCAGTTCAAGAAAGTATATTAGCAGAATTGTTCTTCTATTCTCTGGTACATACCTTTTTAAAACTTTTTTTTACCCCTGTTAGTTTAAAAAAGAGGATATGTTTATATATACATGTGTTGATATCACACACACACACACACACACACACACACACACACACACACACACACACAGCTATTCCCTATCCTTGCTGACAATTTATTCAATTCTCCAACTTGCCTCGCTATTACTTAATCTCTCCCCGAATCTCTGCCTTCTTTTCTTACCTCACCCTTTGCTTTGTAATGCTGGAGAAATTGAGGCAAGATAGAGATTAGAAAGTATTTAATAATTTATTTAAAGGGAAAGATTTACTGGGACCAAATGGATCCATGATTGGTCCCAGGGCTGAATGAGACAATCCAAGAATCCAGCAAACAAGGTGAGTTCTCAATGACCTGTATACATGGCTCAGACTCAGGGGATATACTGAGTTAAGAGCGGAATCAGGGTATTGAGAGCAGGAACTGGACATTGGCGGGGTGAGCCTCCGGAGAGGGATGACATAATAGGGGGAGACACCCCCAGACATGGGGAGAGGCATCTTGATAGGACAGTATTTGGCATTCCAATAGCTTGGAATGGGAAGAGGCATTCTGATATTCTAAAACATAAGATCTTTTATCCTTATCAAATATTCTGATAAAGAGGGAGGGGAAGTTTTGCAGGATTGAGTTTTAAGAAGCAGAGAAACTGAGTCAGGACTGGGTCAGGATAATTAGAGAAACTAAGTCAGGACAATAAAAGAGAACTGTGGCATAACAACTTCCCTGTCTGCCCATCCTTCCTCCCTTATTTCTTTATAGATTTTGGAGGGTGCGATGCCCTTCATGGTATATATATGTAGTGTCACTTATTTAATCCATTCCCTATGTTTCAGAACTAATAAACCTCCTCTCCCCTCTAATGCCTCTGTGTCTCATTCTTCCTCTGTACCTTATTTGTATGACATAAATGCTATTTTTACCTTAACTCTGCCCCAATTTTTCTTTTGAGCTGTCATATTGTTGATGTCAATCATAATTATATACTATAAATTTCCCATGTAAAAAAATAATTTATCCATGTTGAGTTCTTTGAAATTAATGTTTGATATAGGCTGTTACATGTTAAATTTTCTATTAAGTTCGGGTTTGGTTGATAAAAAGTCCTGAAAATCTGCAAGTTTATTGAATGTCCATCTTTTCTGGATCAATATTATAGAAAATTTTGCTGGGATATGATATTTTTGGCCACAGCCCCTAGTTCTTTTGATTGCCTGTAAGAATGATTCCAGGAATGTAGCTCCAGCATATTTGAATTGTTTTTTTCTTCTTACAAAATGTTCTCTTTGATCTGTGGGTTTTGAAATTTGGCAATAATGTTCCTATGTGTTCCCCAAAGGATCTTGCAATCCAATTTTTATATTTTTTCTTCTTGATCCAGATTTGTCATTTTTCTTATGTTTCCCATTTTGTTCTATCTTTTCATTCTTTATATTCTGTTTTGTTATTTTTTGATCTCTCACAGCTTAACTGACTTCCCCTTGCCCAATTCTAATTTTCAAAGTGTCATTTTTGTCTTTGAAACTCTATCTCCTTTTCCAGATGATTAACTTTTTTTTCATAATTTTCTTGTTTTAAGATCAGAAGGGAAGCAACAAATTGGGAAATCATTTTTACATTTAAGGGTTCTGATAAAGGCATCATTTCTAAAACATATAGAAAATTGACTCAAATTTATAAGAATTCAAGCCATTCTCTAATTGATAAATGGTCAAAGGATATGAACAGACAATTTTCAGATGAAAAAATTAATCTAATCATATGAGAAGGTGCGCTAAATCACTATTGATCAGAGAAATGCAAATTAAGACAATCTGAGATATTCACCTCTCAGATTGGTTAAGATGACAGGAAAAGATAATGACAAATGTTGGAGGGGATGTGGAAGAACTGAGAACTAATGCATTGTTAGTGGAACTGTGAACCGATCCAGTTATTCAGAAGAACAATTTGGAACTATGCTCAAAAAGTTATCAAACTATGCATACCTTTTGATTCAGCAGTGTTTCTACTGAGCTTATATCCCAAAGAGATCTTAAAGGAGGGAAAGGGACTCACATGTGCAAAAATGTTTGTGGCAGCTCTTTTTGTAGTGGCAAGGAACTGGAAACTGAGTGGATGCCCATTAATTGGAGAATGGCTGAATAAGTTATGGTACATGAATGTTATGGAATACTATTGTTCTATAAGAAACAATCAGCAAGATGATTTCAGAGAGATCTGGAGAGACTTACAGGAACAGATGTTAAGTGAAGTGAGCAGAACTGGAAGATCATTATGATGCTGTTCTAGTGGCAGTGCAGAGAGTTGAGGTGTGAGAATTCTGGCTGGTGCAGGTTCAATGCGAAAGTTTTATTGCCACAGAGAAATCAACTTTGCTAGGGAAGCAGACTTTCTCAGTGGCAAAGTCCTGGTAGGGAAATGGAGGTTGGTACTGAGAAGAGAATGTCTTCACAGCAAGCAAGAGTCCTGGCAGGCAGCTATGCTAAGGAGAGAGAGTCTCCTTGACAAGGCATAATCCTGCTTTGGACATTCTGCAAAAATATGGAGTTTAGAATTGTCCTTTATTGAAGTCTAAGGCTAAAGCTCCCAGTTGAAAAGAAAGCCAATGTCCCCAGGCTTAGATACTTGGGGTTTCAAACCACTCAGTATCAGACCCAGATCTCCCAATTGAATGAAAATCACTTTGAAGGCTTCCTGAATGAGGATCCAGTTTCCCAAAAGATCACTGAGGGAGGGGGAGTGATTTGCCTTAAAAAAGCCCATCCTGGGAAATATGCCTTCTTTTAGACTCTCTGGAGTCTGGGAGGCCAGGAATCAACGGGGCAGAGTAATTTTACATTTTAGAGGGGACACAGTTTTACCCCCCATCAATTTTATACAAAGCAATAACAATATTATACTACAATCGATTCTGATGAACGTGATTCTTTCCAACAAGGAAATGATTGATGCCAATTCCAATGATCTTATGACGAAGAGAGCTGTCTATACGCAGAGAGAGGACGGTGGGAACTAAATATGGACCATAACATAACATTCTCCCTCTTTTTCTTGTTTGCTTACATTTTGTTTTCTTACTCATTTACTTTCTTTTTTTCATCTGATTTTTCTTGTGCAGCAAGAGAATTGTATAAATATCTTTATACATATTGGATTTAACATATATTTTAGCATGTTTAATATATATTAATTTGCTTGCCACCTAGGAGAAGGAGTGGGGGGAAGGAGGAGAAAATCTGAAACACAAGGCTATGCAAGGGTCAATGTTGTCAAATTATCTGTGTATATGTTTTGAAAATAAAAAGCTTTTTAAAATGTTTTTAAATTCTTGTTTTTCTTGGATGGTTGGGTTTTTTGTTGTTATTTGTTTGTTTTTAGTTTTTCCTCAATGTCTCTCATTTGATTTTTAAATTCTTTTTTGAGTTTTTCTATAAATTCCTCTCTGTAAAGGGAGCCATTTCACATTATTCTTTGGGGTATGAGTGAAACAGGAAATTTCTCAGAATAATAACTTTGGGTAATTTAGACTCAGCTCTAAGGCTCCATTTCATTATTAAAGCTCTGGGAGAAGAGCAAAGACTTGCTCTTCCAGCAGAAAATACCTAAGGTAACCCCTCTGACTCTTGTTTAACTGCTTAGAGAAAAACCTGACCAATTATTTAATGGCTTAGAGATATCTGAGAAGTCTCCAACCTAGCCATCTCTATCTGATTGATTGAGGAAAGTCTGACACAGACTAAATGTCCTTAGTGACTAGCTCAGTAATTTAGAAACCTTTAACCCCTCTTGTTTAATTGATTACTTACCTTTGAAGCAAAACAGATCCCCTTTTTAAAATAACATTTTGAAACATTTATTGCTCACCCAAGACCCTGGTGTCACAAAAGCCCACTTGTATTCCAAAAACAAATAAAGCATAAAGATTGAGGTAGCCAATGATTTTAAAAGGATTAAAAGATAGGTGGGTGAATAGGGTTTCTGTAAAATTGGCTTTCCCTGTTCCAGACTTTCTGGTGGAGGGACTGCCCTGCTTCTCTCAAATCGAAATAAAGAAACTTTCTGTCAAAGGATATGAACAGACAATTCTCAGACGAAGAAATTGAAACTATTTCTAGCCATGTGAAAAGATGCTCCAAGTCATTATTAATCAGAGAAATGCAAATTAAGACAACTCTGAGATACCACTACACACCTGTCAAATTGGCTAGAATGACAGGGAAAGATAATGCAGAATGTTGAAGGGGATGTGGGAAAACAGGGACACTAATACATTATTGGTGGAATTATGAATACATCCAGCCATTCTGGAGAGCAATTTGGAACCAAGCTCAGAAAGTTATCAAACTGTGCATACCCTTTGATGCAGCAGCGTTACTTCTGGGCTTATACCCCAAAGAGATACTAAAGAAGGGAAAGGGACCTGCATGTGCCAAAATGTTTGTGACAGCCCTGTTTATAGTGGCTAGAAGCTGGAAAATGAATAGATGCCCATCAATTGGAGAATGGTTGGGTAAATTGTGGTATATGAATGTTATGGAATATTATTGTTCTGTAAGAAATGAGCAGCAGGATGAATACAGAGAGGCTTGGAGAGACTTACATGAACTGATGCTGAGTGAAATGAGCAGAACCAGGAGATCATTATATACTTCAACAACAATACTGTATGAGGATATATTCTGATGGAAGTGGATCTCTTCGACAAAGAGAAGATCTAACTCAGTTTCAATTGATCAATGACAGAAGCAGCTACACCCAAAGAAAGAATACTGGGAAATGAATGTAAACTATTTGCATTTTTGTTTTTCTTCCCGGGTTATTTTTACCTTCTGAATCCAATTCTTCCTGTGCAACAAGAGAACTGTTCGGTTCTGCACACATATATTGTATCTAGGATATACTGTGACATATTTAACATGTATAGGACTGTTTGCCATCTGGGGAAGAGGGTGGAGGGAGGGAGAGGAAAAGTCGGAACAGAAGTGAGTGCAAGGGATAATGTTGTAAAAAATTACCCTGGCATGGGTTCTGTCAATAAAAAGTTATAATTATGAAAAAAATAAAATAAAATAAAAAATAAATTAAAAAATAAAATAAAAAAAGAAACTTTCTGTTTGTACCATGCTTTGAGCAGTCAATTTGAGTTAGGATCTTTCACATCCCACACAGATAGAAGCTTGTTTTTACTTCAGTGTCCTCCTCTGAAGATGAACCCTAGTCTTTTCTGTTTCCATAGTATGTTTCTATGGTGGAGTTCTTTGCTGGTTCTTTTTTTTTTTTTATAAGTAAGAGGTATTAGTGTAAATGCCTATAATCCTGGGTTGGGAGGGATGGTGTCTCTGATTTCCCTTCAACTCTCCTCTCTGACCAGAAACCCCAAACCAAGAGCTCCATCCTCCAGCAAGTGCCCAGAGAAAGCAGTGTCCCTGCCCCCGCTGCATCTGCACTGGTTCCTTCTCACCTAGGATCTGGTCCTGCAGCACAACTGAGCCAGGTGTATCTAAGCAACTGAGGTTTCCCTCAGTCTTTCTAGACTCAGACCCCAAGTCCACAAACAATCCTGGGGGTGAAAATTTCTGTGATTCCTATTGAGGCTTCAGCCACATCCAGACAACTTCAGGGCTCCCCACTTAATGTTTCTGTGGAGCTAGTCCAGAGGTGTTTGCACTTTACAAGGGTTAATCCCCAGTCTGGGGTTTTTCTTTAGATCTTTTTGGGGTTGGATCTGGAGGACCTCTGTTCTTCCCTAAATCTTCCTGATTTTTCATCAATCTATATTCACCTTGAGGGGCAAATTTGTTCTATTTGTGGGGGAAATCTGGAGAGCTTGAAATTTACCAATGTACTCCACTATCTTTTGAGAATCTTTTTTTTTTTTCATTTTAAAACATTATTCTTCGGAGTCCACTGACTTCAACAAGTTACCAAAGGAATTCATGACAAAAGGAAATCATGAAGAGAAAAAACTGCCATACACAAGACCAAACTAATTATCACCTCTACAAGTCCTATTGTCAAATTTATACTTGTGTTCAAAATATTTGAGCAGGCCTGAGGAGCATGTATACTCTGCTTGCATTAGGATATTATTTCAGTGAACTTAGAAAATTATATTTTGGAGGCAAGAAGACTCTTTCCAGAAGGGGATGAGATATGAAACAGCAGAAGGAGGAGGGATATCTCATCTATGAAGTAACACACATGGAAACTATCAAATGGAATTAATGTAAGGAAAGAGGGCCCCAAGTGGAGAGCACCAGGGGGGAATCCACATTTGGGGCAGTGGGACTAGGAATGGGGATACGAAACCATAAGTTTTAGCTATATTTTCTTGTAAGGATTAATTTGTTGTTCCTAATCCATGTGTCAATTAATGAGAATTAATTCAACACACAGGGACAGATTGACTCCTTTTGTAATACTTTGTTATGTAGCTTGTTTTTCCCTTAAGTTTACAGGGAGCTTTAGAGTTATGCCTTATTCATCCTGGTTTTAATTATGAGTGCAATATTTGAATTGTCCACCAGATGGTGCCACACTTAAACAACTAATCCAGCCGCGTTCTACTTGTTAATACACAAGAATGACCATTTTATTTAGTTGTTGTTTACTCCTTTCAAACATTTCCAATTCTGATCGGATTTGAGATTTCCTTGGCCGAGATATTGGAGTGTTTTGCCATTTCATTCTCCAGCCCATTTTACAGATGAGGAAACTGAAGTTAAGTGACTTGCTTAGACACTAGTTTAGACACTCTAAGGCCAGATTTGAACATGGGAGGATATCATCTTCACTGCAGACCTATCCATTGCATCACCTAGCTGCCCTAACCATTTTGCAATATGACCTATATTATAAGCCTGATCCCCAGTCAATTCTCAGGCTGTAGAAATCTAAGCTCTATCTCTGTCACGGCAACCTATGCTCATTAATTGACTCTGAAGCAACTGTGTTTAAAGCTTTGCTAGTGAGGTTCCAATTTAACATAAGACAGGATCCTTAACCTTTTTGTGATATGGTCCTCTGGCAGTCTCGTGAAACTGACAGACCTCTTCTCAGAGTAATGTTTTTAAATAATTGAAGAAAATCATAAATATCAGTTAGAGGTTAGTAAAAATAAAGCTGTAATTTTTTTCCCATTCAAATTCATGGTCCCCCTGGTGTGGGACAGTAGCAACCACAAAAACGATCAGAGACTCTCAGAGTAAGAAAAAGCAAAAAGGGGTTTATTAATAGATCTCGAGAAAAAGGGCATCTTCCATCTGACAAGATATTTGTCAGTAAAAGGAGTACAAAGTAAAAATCGAAAAACACAAGATTAATAGCCTGAACACCACCCAGACTGGTCTTTTCTCCCAATGTTTGGGGAAATCCAGGCTTACATTCTAATTTCAGAAATCTATCCCAGAAATAAAAGAATAAATTGCCTTTAAAAGAGGTATTTAAATGTTAATAACAGGAGGGGAGGATCACTTGCAACTTTTTCTCTAACTATAGCTTTACTTGTTATTATAAAATTTCAAACTACAAAACTGATGCCCAGGCTGGAATCCCTGTGACTTGACAAAAGTCCCCTTAATCAAGGAAAGTTTTTATCATATCTTTCCCTCTCTCTAGAGATGCCTAAAGAGAATGAGGAGCTCTAGAACTGAAAAATCTGGGGCTTGTGGCAAAATGGGACAGCTCACTTCCTCTATTCCTAAAGATTCTCTTTTAGGCTGTCTCTTAAAAAACAGAGACAAATTCGGTTTGAAACAAACAAACAAAAAAACTTATTTACTTTTGCAATACTGCCTGGCCTCAATATATCTTGGAGAACCAGGGAAAAAAATGGCCCATTAACAGCTCAATTAACTACAGCACCATCCAGCAGCTTGATTTGTTTTGGCAAAGGCAAGACTTTCTAGATGACCCCCTCCTTTTCACTCCATGAGGGGTACAAGATCCTCCTTCTGCTCCCCATTGCAGTTCTTATCAGAAGGCCTGCAAATCCCTTCCAAAACCACCCCCTTATCAAAAACAGGACCCTGGGTCCCACAATACCGATCCTGCTCACCTCCTGAACCAGATTCTGAGGCTGCCCAGCCCCCACGCCTCAGTCCTTCTCCTCCAGGGAATGGGATTCCCCTTTCTCCTCCTCAGGAGCCTGATTCAGCCCCATCTTTTACTCAGGACCCTGACCCAGGCACCCCTTCTAATCTCTGTCCCCCGAGGAAGTAGCAGACTCTTGGGAGGGACACTCAGAGTACAAGTTTGCTTCTCAATGTCAGACCTTTCCCAAATTAAGGAAAGACTAGGCCGGTACTCTGAGGACCCCACAAAATATATTGATAGGTTTAAAGCCATTGCCTTCCAATTCGATCTTTCCTGGGGAGATGTAAATATCATTATCTCCTCCTGTCCTACCATAAAGGAGAAAAAGAGAATCTGGGATCTGGCCCAAAAGTTTGGGGATGACATGGCTGCCTCCTCCTCTTCTGGTAGATACCCCCTAGGGGCTGTTGCTGTGCCTGTCTCAGACCCCAGAGAGGAGTAGAAATAGAGAGAGAAGGGACCACCTCTTAACCTGCCTCACTGAAGGCATGAAGAGGGGAATTAAGAAGCAGGTTAATTATGACAGACTTAGGGAGATCTCCCAAGGAGCCGAGGAAAACCTTGCCCTCTTTCAGGGCTGCCTCATAGAGGCCCTAAGGAAATGCACTACTCTGGACCCCTCTTCTCCAGAGGGGACCACTATCCTCCACATGCATTTTATCACCCAATCTGCCCCAGATATATGGAGGAAGCTGCAGAAGTCAGCCTTGGGCCCCCAAACTCCCCAATTGTTGGAAGTGGTTTTTAACAACAGGAACAGCCTCTGGCCACTCAGTTTGCCTCACAGCTCGCTGCAGCCCAGAAGGCCCTTTCTGAATGCAGGCCAACATCTCCCTACAGCTACAGAAGCTCATGCTCAGACGACCTCCCCTGTAAATCCAGGGGACATGGTGCACTTAAAATCCTGGAAGCCTCAGGGGTCTGACCCTCTGGGTATAAAGGACCATATAAGGTCATTCTCTCTACTCCAACCTCAGTCAAACTGGAAGGTCCCCCAGCTGGACTCATATTTCTAGGATTAAAAATGCAGCTTCTGTCACCTCTCCTTCAGATATCTCAGAATATTCCTGTGAGCCCATAGAGAACCTGAAGTCTCTCTTCCACAAGAACCTGGAGAAAGAAGGGTGGAATTGTCTGCGTCCCTCTGTCTCTCACTATAACCACCTTCCTTCCTTTCCCATCATGAGGACTCTACTCCTGGTGCTCTCTCTCCAGCTTTCTGGTCTTACTCTGTGGGCCCTCGCCAGTGGGGTAACAACTTCCTGGTCAGACTAGGGGACTCTGCAGGGAGTGGGGGTGTCCAGGATTGCTGGGGGTGCCATCCCTACCCCCAGGGAGGCCCCCTGCAGATGCGGCCTGATGCATTCTTTGCAAAGGTCCCCTTCCCACAGGTCACCATCTCCTCCCTGGATGCCACCCCCTTTGTACTAGCCAGCCCCCAGGGGAACTGCTCTGACCCCACTGTCTCCTGCTTCCTGGCTGGGAAGGATCTCACATCCACACATCACCATACCACGGAGACAGTGGTTGTCACTGTGGCCCACAATGGCCATGCTCACACCCCTGCTGTGGGGACGCTGACCTGTACCACCAATACTGGGGGTGCAAGCACGTGTGAGCTCTCTCAGGCCTGATTTCACCTCTGCAACTTGTATCAGCTGCATAGGTGGCTCACAGGCCAGGTGCACCTATGACTTCCCCTCCTGGCCTGAACCCCCAGTGAACTTAGGGATAGCTCTATGCCCTTTGTCATCTCAAAGCAGTTACAGAAGAGGAGACCTTCATCCTTTACCCCAAATAAATTTAGGGGGACTCTTTGAGGGGGAGGGATGATGTAAATTATATTCCCCTTGACTTTTGGGGGAAAATAATGGGGGTGAATCCTGAGAAACTCTCCAGAAGTGAAAGGCTCACCCTCAGGGAATCAAGATAAATGGATTCATTCAGTTGGAAATCTTGGCCAGGACTAGTTGAACCCTCTATTGAGTTGAAATTTAGTCCAATCCCAGTAGCTTATGCAATTGGAGATCTCAGCCTAATAGCTCAAACTGCTCCCCAGCAGCTCCCAGGCCAAGACTTACCCATAAAACAGGGGTCTGTTAATCCACCTAAGCCAAATTTCTAATGAGGAGTTTTGCCCACTAAGAAAGCTTCCTTCTTAGTAAACAATAAAATTCCTTTTTTTTTTTTTTTTTTTTTGGCCACAAACAGATTTTGGGTTCATGAATTCTTTCCCATCAGACCTGCCTCTCTTACCAGAAGGGTGTTTTCCCACCCCAATTCTCACACCTCTTCACTATCACTAACCTCATCAACCTCAGGCATTCACTCATTGTGAGCCCTGTTTTACCCTCTTAACCCTCAGTTTCCTCACCTGTAAAAAGAGCTGGAGAAGGAAATGGCAAACCACTGTAAGTATATTTGCAAAGGAAATAACAAATGGGGTCATGGAGAATTGGACATAACTGGAAACAGCACAAAAACAAAGGAGTGAAAATCAATATCCAACAAGAAACAAGAGTAGTTATAATGTCCTCTCTGATTTTAACATTTGAGAAGACATGCAGTGCCCAACAGGACATATATTCTATTAATAATTGTGATTATTTAAGAATGAAATAAAAATGTTGAGGTTGAGAAGGGGGATCCCAAAAGTCTGGGGTCATAGACCAGTGTTGCAAGGTGTCTCAAAAGAATTTACAGGGCAAAGTTTACTGTAATTTTAACGCAATTACAAGTAGATTGAAATTCTAAGAGAATTCAGCAGAGAAACAGAAGCAAGGAGTCGCATTTATCCAGCTTTCAATCATTGACATGCTAATTCTAAAACTCAGAAGTGCTCTGCGGAATTTGGTTCTCATTGACTAACAGAAATCAACTGTCTCAGCAGTTTGGTCCCTGGGATTATCCTGAGACCAGAAACTATCTGACAGTCAGCAATGAATTGAAAAATGGTCTATTCAAAATCAGACAGATTGTTGTTCTTAGACTGGGAGTGTGAGAAGTCCCTAAGGCAGACCCCAAAACCAGAAGATTCAGGATTACTGATTTATTATTAGAACAGAAGCCCCCCTCCCCCTAAAATCAGGGGACCACAAAATCATATTACATCAAAAATATACTTTTTTCTTTCAATTAATTTTTCACATGGTAATTAAATTGTCAGATCATAAACACTTATTGTTTCTATCTAGCTACTTAATAAATGGAATCATCAGGTATTTCTTTTGGTCTGTGGGCAGGATAAAAAATTACTGAGACACTATCCAGTGAACTGAGAAAGTTTGGGAACTTTTGGGTTATCCATCTGTTATCTTTTGATCTTATTTTATGACTGACGTTACCTTTTCCCTAACGTGTATACTGCATATTACGTTTATCATTTCTTGACATTATTAGAATGGACATGTTGTAAGCACTATTATGGGCATTTATTTTTTTTATTGGTATATAGGTTTTTATTTATAAGATGTATGAGTAATTTTTCAGCATTGACAAATGCAAAACCTTTTGTTCCAATTTTTCCTCTCCTTCCCTCCAACCCCTCCCCCAGATGGCAGGTAGACCAATAGATGTTAAATATGTAAAAGTATATGTTAAATACAATATATGTGTACATATCCATACAATTATTTTGCTGCACAGGAAGAATCAGACTTTGAAATAATGTACAATTAACCTGTGAAGGAAATAAAAAATGCAAGCGGACAAAAATAGAGGGATTGGGAAGTGTAGTGATTCACACTCACTACTATTATGGACATTTCTATACTACAATATAGTAGAATGCTGTCCAAGAAATAATGATGTTTGTCCTAAACCTGTTTGATCTTACACAAAATCCAATCCAATCCAAAGAACATTTAGTAAGGGTTTGGTAATTGTAAGAATTGGGACTGGAAATACAAAGACAAATTATAATGCATTTCCAGTCTTCAAGGAGTTTACATTCTACAGGAGAATACAACAAATAAACAGAAAGAACACCAAAGTAGGACCCAAAAGACCATTTCTGGGCCTTACTACTTGTGGGAACTCTGAAAATTACTGAATCTCTTTAGCCTTCACTTTCATCATCTCAAAAATGGACAAGGTTTTTGGTTCTAACTCTATGATACTACAATGGACTAAGGGTTTCATCAATTAGATTTCATGAAGTTCATGAACTTGAATGGGGAGGGGAAAATAAATCTTTTAATTAAATATAGTTAGTTTCCCTTTCAACCCTATGTATTTTATTTTATGAAATTAAAAATGTGATTCTCAGAAGGGGGACATTTTTGCCAGACCAATAAAGGGAGTCTGTGAAACAAACTAACAAACAAAAAAACTTGAAATCTGAGATAAGTTTGTGGTGGTGCTAGTGGACAGAACTGTATGACTTCTTCTTAAACCTTTCAGAGACATTAGGGTTATTGTTCATAGACTTATAAGTTTAAACCTAGACTTTAAAGGGTATCTCATAAAATCATCTTACTATATAAATAAAGAAATTAAAATCCAGGGGGGTTAGTTGTCCAAAACATAAGTAAATATAATTCTGTATTTTAACCCAGTTCTTTGATTGTAACTCCAGCAACCATCACACTTTAGTCTCTCTTGCCAGATGACAAATTTTCATGCTGTCATGAGATTGCTGTTCCTAATTTGCTTAAAATATTTACACACAAATGTCTGCAGAGAGCCAGAAGGTGTTGAGAACTGTGGAGTGACTTGCTAGGATAACAAGCCTTCCCCACAAAGGAAAAGCTTTTGACAGTAATTTGGCATTAAAAAACTTTTCTAGGCTCTTTCTGTTTACATTCTAGAAAAGTGAATTGCCTGAAGATTGACTTATGGATAATTTCAGAATGATGTTAACATTTTTATTATTATTATCATCACTGTCATTATCATGATCATTTTGTTCATTGTTATTACTGCCCTTCACTCTCTTGGCCTTTTGGAACTGCCACTACATTTGAGCCTAGGATGTGAGTTTAGTATTTTCTAATAAGAAGATAAGTACTTTGTTATTACTCCTCTTTAAGGCACTGAATCTTGGAAGCCTAAGGAGGTGAAATGTTTTCTCTCTGTTTCATGTAGTGATCTGGACACAGAACCCAGGAGTCTGAAGCACAGTCCTTTATCTGGCTCTTATTTCATATACCTTCTTGGGTACCAACTATTATTTGCTTTTTTAAGTTCAACTCAGCAGACATTTGCCAAGCTCTTAACGTAATCAGAAAACTGTTCTATAGTAAAGCTTCTTAACCTTTGGTTCCTGATCCCATATGAGGTTGAGGAACTGAATGTGGGAATTGCAAAATTATGATTTATTGTTAATAAATATTTTATTTCTATACCAAATTTATATATACTCAAGGGCATGTAAAAATTTCTTAGGCAAAAAGGGATCATAAGTGGAAAAAAGTTTAAGAAGCCCTGTTTAGAACAAAGAATAGATATAAAGATTAGACGTTACAATCCCTGTCCTCTTGAACCTTACAACCTATTAGAGGGATATGACCCATAGTCAAATAACTACAATGCAAATGATGCTGTTTAAGTGGTCTAGATTCCTGGTGATCTAGATTAGTGGCTATAAGAGAATTATTAAGAATTCCCTTTGAATCGGCCGCAGGTTTTAGGAGTGAAAGAATTCACTCGTTCCCGAATTAT
This sequence comes from Antechinus flavipes, assembly GCF_016432865.1. Classification (NCBI taxonomy): domain Eukaryota; kingdom Metazoa; phylum Chordata; class Mammalia; order Dasyuromorphia; family Dasyuridae; genus Antechinus; species Antechinus flavipes. The sequence continues at coordinate 341,499,223 of NC_067398.1, read as the reverse complement.
TAATTACAAAATGGAAGTTTATTGTTATATAGAAATCAGTTTAACCAGAGACTGAGTTCTATGTAGTAGATCTATGGAAAATGGAATTTCGCACTGAGAACTGCATTCTCAGTGGACAGAAAGTCCTGGCAACAAAGGGAGCTACCAAGGTCCATCTGCAAAAACTTTAGTTGATGGAAGCTTATTATATTGGGTGTCTTAGTAGGGGCTGGGATAACCGGAGCAGATCAGAACTAGTGGGGGCTGGGCAACCCAAGCAAGTCAGATTCAGGGCTGGGACAAGGCCGGATCTCCTATTGGAATTCAAAGGAATGCTTTTTGACCAGGATTTGTAATTGAATCAAAGGCTCTGGCATCCTAGAAAGACAACTTGTCTGGAGAGGATATGCCTCAGCCAGGAGGGGCAAGAAATCTGAAAGGAATCACAGATCAATAGGAAATACAGTTTCTTAAAGGGACCCCAACCCGCTTCACAAAGACAGAGCTGCTAAGTACCTAAGAGAAGTATACAGAAGATCATTATATACCTCAACAATGATACTGTTTGAGGATGTATTCTGATGGAAGTGGATTTCTTCGATAAAGAGAGCTAATTCAGTTTCAATTGATCAAAGATGGGCAGAAGCAGCTACACCCAAAGAAAGAACACTAGGAGATGAATATAAACTGCTTGCATTTTTGTTTTTCTTCCCGGATTATTTATACCTTCTGAATTCAATTCTCCCTGTGCAACAAGAAAACTGTTCGGTTCTGCACACATATATTGTATCCAGGATATATTGTAACCTATTCAACATGTAAAGGATTACTTGCCATCTGGGGGAGGGGGTGGAGGGAGGGAGGGGAAAAATCGGAACAGAAGTGAGTGCAAGGGATAATGCTGTAAAAAATTACCCTGGCATGGGTTCTGTCAATAAAAAGTTATTTTAAAAAAGAGAGAGAGAAGTATAGACCAAGGAATCTGTCAAGTTTCATGGAGGAGGTGACATTTGAGTTGGTGTTTTAAAAAAAATGCCAAGATTTCAAATGTGGGAGATTAGGTTCATGGTATTTGAAACTTTTGATATTTATTATCTTTGACTTATTCTCTTTCTTACCTCATGTAACAACCTGTCTGGCAAGGCTTGGTCTGGCTGCCTTGAAAAAGGAGGAAAGAGGAAATAGAGTTCCCTTCTCACTCCTACCCCTCTCAGAATTTTTAAGGATCTCTTGAAGGAGAGGAAAAGGGACCCCGTGTGAGGGGAGGGGTATGATTCGATTTCTTTCCTTTTCTTTTGCCCCCACAGAGAGTTAGAGAATAGTCCTGGTACATGGCAGCATTAACATCTACAGAGCCATTCCTCAAACTTAAGCTTTCAGGGGATACTCTGCAAAGTGAAAGCTAAAGGGACGAGCTATGAGGTTTAAGATTGTCTTTATGATGGGTGATTGATTATTCAGGCTGCTAGAGTGCTAATAGAGATTAATTGGTATTTCTTACCCCATGCTTGTCTTTCTCCAGAGGAGTTTATATCCATATCCTTTTATTCTGTTAAAGATTGTATTAGCTTGTTCTTCTCATAAACATCTGTAACTGTTCTTTGCATTTCTTTGTGTCACATTGTTGGAGTCATGGGAGCACAGACAGCTCTGGGAAGCCACTGAGGATAGAGGAGCTAAGCCCGCAGGTCATTATTACAGAGTTACAGAGTTACACTACATCTTTAGCTGCAGAAATAATCATAAGCCAGTGTGCATTTCCTAACCACATTCTCAAGTGCATATTTACTACAAACTTGGGACCTTTTAAGTCTGTCTCATCAGACCACAAGCCTGTGTAGCAGCCCCCAGGTTACACTCTCACAGCATAATCAGTTACCAAGGTCTGTTGATTCTATCTTTGCAATATTTTTCAATCTGTTTCCTGTTCTCTATTGCCACTGAAACCAATTTACTACAGACCTTCATTACTAATTAGGTCAGTGGCTTATTGCAAACAGCTTCCCAAGGAAGCCTCCATCCTATCGCTAATTTATCCACAATTCCATGCAGACTACCTTCCACTTGCATGTGAGGCTACATGCTGATGACACATCATGAAAAGAGTGCAGGATATGGAGACAAGGAATGTTTGCATCTCAACTCTGATACTTATTAGCTATGCAACAATGACCAAGCCCCTTCTCTGAGTGACTTCCTTTGTCCTAAAAAGAGACTTCTTTTTATTTTCTTTTTTTTTCCATATCCTTTTCTTAAAGGGGGGATGGGGAAAATTATAGTACTTCTACTACTAACCTTACAAGATTGTTTGAGGAAATATGATAGAAGCATTGACTGTTATTATTATTTTTATGCACCATTCTAGTCATGTCACTTCTCTGCTTAGAAATATTCATTGATACTATCTAAACAACATATTTTACACTCTTTTGTATGACACTCAAGGCCCTCTATATTCTGATAGTAACCTTACCTTTCCAGCTCTGTTAATATTGCTGCCTATCATTTATGCTATATTCTAGTCAAAGTGAAATACTTTCTATCACTCTGATAAAATTACTTTCTATCACTCCTTCATTTTTGTCCTTTTGCCTATATGCATGTTCCTGGGGATGACTTCCCTTCCTTCTTACTCAGCTTTTACCTATCGTTCAAAGCTCGTCTTCACTGCAATTGTAACAACCATAAAAATAGTACCATAACATCTGTTTTCATGGAATTAAAGAGAGAGTAGGTAGTTAGGAAGCACTGAATAGAAGCAACTTTTTTTCTTTTTTCAAATTTGTAACTTAGAAAAGCATGGAAAGATGTGTGAATTAGTTACTTCATAAAGTAGAAAGTAGAGCAAAAACAGATATAATATGATCACTATTAATGATGAAAAATCCCAGAATGACACTAAATGAGTATGAGCTAGACAAGGGCTTACATCCAGGCCAATTATTTAGCAAGGAAAGAATTTGCCTGTTTTAAACTTTATGGGAAATGTTAGAGTCTGCAGATTCCATTTGTTTAAAGGAAAATCACTGATTTCCTTTAAGGTAGCATGAAAAATCCAACTCTTAGCCAGAATTTGAGAATAAAAAGAATAAGAAAAACAGGCCAAAATGAGGAGGTGGGTGGAGAGTAGTGTGGAATGAGATATATAAAACAGATTCCTATTCAGACTCCTCTTTTGGGCTCATCCAAGTACTGCTAGAGAGACTGCAGAAATTGAATCCCCCCCTTTTTTTTATTTTAAAGAATGGGCTGCTGGGAGGCTAAATGTATGTCTCTTTTCTTGGTTCTTATAACTTTCTATCTACAGGGAATCTATTTGCAGAAAGCTGATGAATCAAGACAAAGAAAACCATTTTTCGAGAGACTCAGAAGACTAGAAGAACAGGTAAATAAATGCACATAGTTCATTAGGAGTGATTCTTTTTTTTTTTTTTTTTTTTTTTTACTACACCCGGAGAGCTACCCCTTGTAATCAAAAAAGATGTTCAATAAAACTTACCAACACAATGAACACAGCAATATATGCAATGTTTCTCATCCTTAGTGCCTTGCTTCAGTAAATAGAGGAGGTATTTTTTTCCCTCATTTTTTTTTCAGGCACAAGCTTGGTAATTATAACTCAGTTTCTGATTGTTCTGTTCTTTACATTTCTATTGTTGTAGTCATCTTGTATATCAGTTCCTGTATCTATTGACTGTTTCCAGTTATTTGCTTCCATGAAAGATGTTTCTATGAATATTTTGATGTATATGGAACATTTCTTTGTATCTTTGATCTCCTTGATAAGATATCTCTGGGTTAAAGAACATAGATATTGTTGTCACTATTGGGATATTATGAAAGCTTAAGAACAACAGACAACATCATAAACTATCCCAAGTGAAAAGTTTTCTTTAAAAACACAGATGGTAAGGGAAGTTCACTAGACCCTTAAACAAACTGGTCCACACTCTCGATACCACAAATGGGTAAGAGCTGTGTTTGTTGTTTGCAGTTCCGGAGATTTCAAGAGGTGACCCTAACACGTCTCCAAGGGATTGCAGAAAACTATAATGTTTCCTATAACATCAACACCAGATTCCAAAACCTGACAGATGAGCATCACACCCTAGCTATGTCTGTCAGTGAAACTCAGGCAGCGGTGCAAATGGATCTGAACCACTTGAAGACCTGGATGAAGAAGATTCAGAGAAGATCCAGGAAGGCGGACTCTAAGCTCTTAGCCTTTGAAAAATCCTTAAATGAGAAGAGTAAACAGAGCTCCCAGGAGAAAATGAAACAGAAGGAGCAGAATACCCTCCTTGCCAATCTCACTGGGACCATCACACAGGATGTTAGTACCCTTCAGAACAGCCAAATCCATGTGCAGACAGAAATCAAGGCTCTACAGAACGTGATTCAGCTGCAAGGAGCCAGACTGAACGCCGTAGCAGAGCAGTTGCAGAGAGCTTTGCAACAAGTAGCCTTCTCCCCAAGCCCAGTCACCTCTTCTCCACTCTTGCCTCAGCCTTTGAAGGAGAAGCAGCAGCCAGGCCAGCAGCTGCTCCATGCCAAGCACAGGCACAGGAAAAAGCTGCATCAGGACAGGCTGGAGTTAGGAACCCAAACAGAAACCCAGAAATTGTTTCAGGATTTGGGGAGACCTCCTCTGGAAGAGAAAGAATCAAATACACAATCTGTCAGACAGACACCTCCCAATATAGCTGAAGTACTGAAGGAGCCAAAGCAACCCCAGGCTTCCCAAAAGACAGGAGAAAGTGAGTAACCATATTCATTCTTTTTTTCTCATGTATTTTAAGACATGCTTCAAGGCTCAACTCATGAGCTATCCTATGAGAAGTATCAGTAGAGTAGACATGACACTTTATTCCAAGAAAGGTGAAACGACATATATTTATATTTATGTACATATACATATATATACCCACACAGATATATTGATATATATATATATATTTTGTGTGTGTCATTTTCTGAAGGTAAATGTAAGCTCCTTGAGAAAAGGCTTTGTCTCATTTTGTCTGTGTATCCTTATGACCTGCTTTTTGGTTGGAATGAATATTGAATCAAAGGTGTAAGTATGGTGCCATTTACTCCAGATTTTGGTCCACATCTTTCATAACTAATTAAGCTTTATAGAGGAACCTCCTAGTCAAGGACAAGAGTCCTGACTCTGGCAACTGGGATGCTATTCTCTTTCCATACAATGCATGCCTATTTCCTGCCCACAAAAATCCAGTAAGAAGTATTCAAAGCTGCTTCTCTATGACCACATCCTCAAAATCAGACCACAATTTCCTTGGTTCTAAGTGACATGAAACTCTTTAGCTATTCTTGCCCACAGATATTCCCTTGTCCTTGCCAGGGTTATTTCTCCACTTCTTCCCAAGCAGAAAATGCAGATATCCTGCACATGCCTAGGATATGTCTTTATTTCCTGGAATGCCTTGAGACCTTTAGAAACAACATGGAGTTTTTGCCTATTATTTCTCATCTTCTAAGTAATTAAAGGATTCCTCTATTCTCTGCTATCCCTTTCAAACAATGTAATGTGGACAGGTTTGGAGACGAAAATGGGGGTATGGGCACAGAGACATATTTTCCACCAATGGCCCCTGCTCCAAGATAATGAATAGTCCCAGCTGGAATTCGGATGCATGCTGGCCATCTAAGTCAGTTTGATATGGTGGGTATCTGATCCAGTAACCAATTACTTCATCTCTCCCTGTTCACCCCTCCTGGAAGAAAGTGCAGTGACAATCTATCAATGCTTCTGGTGATTTATTTATAGTAGTATCCCTGTTACTTGTATATGTTACTTCTGCCTTTCCTTGTCAGAGTCCTAGCCAGTTGCTGGGGGAAAAATAACTGAAATTCAATTCAATTTAATAAACATTTAAGATAAGCTTACACTGTGCAAGCACAGTGTAACTGTACTAGGGAAAAGTGAAAGTACTAGGGAAAGTGTAAAGTGAAAAATAACACAAATCCCTTATGTCAAGAAACTCACTCTCTAGTAGGGGCTAAGACTTAACCATGAAATAAACATAATACAAGTTAGAATATAATGAGAGAGCCAGTGAAAGATTCCAGTGAAAGCATGGCACACAGAACAAAGGGTAATTCTCGAAGTCATGAAAAACTGGATTCTGGTAATATCTCTTACAGCAACTAATCACAGCGTTCCAGTCACTGCTCTAAGACTATAACTGACTCTCCACGTCACTAAAGTTAGACTTCTAAGCACACAAAAGCATGGTTCTTAACCAAAACAAACCAGAAAGGTAGCATAATGTAGTGAAAGGAGCACAGGAACCAGCATTATAGGAACTTGACTTGGATTACTGGTCCTGACAAGAATCAGTCATGTTGTGTTACTCTGGATTAGTCACTTTATGCTTTTCCTAAACTATAATTAGAGTAAGGGGAGGGGACTTTGAGATTCCTTCTAGTTTGGAGTCTTCCAATCCTAGATCTAAAATGCAGGAAAGAATAGAATTAGGTGGGGGTGTGTGTAAATTACCCCTGATTGGGGGATCAGGTAGGCACTCATGGAAAAGGTAGTCCCTGAATTGTATCTTGAAAGAAGCAAAGAGAGGGAGTCTGTTCCGGACTTGGGATACCACATATAAAAGCATGGAAGGCAATTGTGACCAATCTGGTTTGACTAGAACATGAAATAAGTAAAGGAAGATTACTATGCAATAAGACTGGGAGAGTCATATGAAATGAATTTAAAAACCATGGAGGATCTTGAAGAATGCCCAAATTAGGAAAATGTTTTAATTTATGGATAATCTTTGGGGAGGGAAAAGGGAATAAATGGTACCAAGTCCTGATATGATGATTCCTTTCTCTATCTCAGTTTGCAATGTAGGGTCCATGCTTGTTTTCCCCAACACTTCTACTGAGAATGTGGTCACCTTCAGCCCAGGTTTCCTCACTGGGCTCCGGGAGCTATCTATCTGTACCTGGGTCCGGACCTCCTCCAGCTACCTGGGTACCCTATTTTCCTATGCCACTGAAGAAAATGACAACAAGTTGGTGCTGCACGGTAGAGACACCCTGATTTATGGCACTATCCACTTTGTAATAGGAGACCCAGCCTTCAGGGAACTGCCAGTGGAATTGCTTCTGGACAGCAGATGGCACCATCTGTGTGTGATTTGGTCTTCCATCCAAGGGAAATACTGGTTCTATGTGGACAGGAGGCTGGTGGCCACTGGCTCCAGGTTCAGGGAGGGCTATGAAATTCCTCCTGGAGGCATCCTGGTGTTGGGACAGGAGCAAGATACCATGGGCGGAGGTTTTGACAGCTCTGAATCCTTTGTGGGAAGCCTGGCAGGCCTGACGGTGTGGGACCGAGCCCTGTCACCAGGTGAGGTCTCAAGCATCGCCACTGGAAAGGTGCTGCCAAGGAGTGTGCTCTTGACCCTGGCCAATGCCTCCTCATTGGAAGGATCTGTGAAGAAGGTCATTTGTGCTTGCCTGGAGCACTGCTCATAAGCTAACACCAGCAAATGACCAGGCTTTTCTCTGTCCTATAGCTTTCCCACCCCCATGCTAATCCAAAAAGCATCTCTCTGTTATCTAATTTTCATAATAACCTTGTAAGATAGGTACTGCAATTTTACATATGAAGATCTGAAGCTCAGAGAGATTAAATGACTAAGCTGAGAAAGAAAAATTTGAATACAAGTCTTTCAAATTATAATTCAATATTATATACCGTTTTCCCTTTCACTTTCTGGGGTTAGGGGCTCCATATGGAAAATCCACATAAAAATTTTGACACCCCCCCCATACCAGAGAAGTCTGAATTATTATAGCATTAAAAGATAAAATATGAAGGACACAATGGTGCAGCTGATTATAAACACTGAGCAGAACTTTCTGGCATATGGACAACAAAAAAATAGCCTTTTAATTTTGGTCAAGTATATAGTGTTTCTGTTTGAAACCTCTCCACAGTAAACAAAGCATATATTTTGGCCTCAAAGCTTGATGGGATATATTAAAAACACAATCAACAATACCATTTATGATATTATAGACACCTATGGTATCTAGGTTTTGAAAGAAAATAAAATGAGCATGAGAGCTTGGGGAGTCATTCCATTCTAGAAGTATTCAGTCCCTTGCAACTTGCAAAAATTCCTCATCTGTATATGTGTCTCATGTCCTTTATTATCCCTCATTACTTACAAGGGTCAGATATGCCATCTGAAAAAAAAAAAGAACTTTAGTTTGTTTTTTTTTCTTTGATGTTTTGATAAATAGTAAAGAAGCTGGAGTTGTTAAACTTTACCTCCAGTAAAACTCAGACCTAATTTATTTGTTGCTGTGGAAACTCTTACTGCTTTCAATATACAATTAGTAATTGACTGTTTTATATACTTGTTTTCAGTTTTCATTTCAACAAAGAACCACTGTAATTAAAGCTATCAGAATAAAATCTCTGAGCAACAAGAAGAAAAAAAAAGATAAAATATGCTGGTGTTATACAATATTATACATATACTTTATACATTTCTGAGTTTCTAAACTTTTTCTATGCTATCTGATGGTCATCAATTGTCATCTGTAGCTTCTTGAAAATTAAAAAAAATCTGATTTAATTTCTTATGCTGGCTCTTGATATATTGAAACTATTGAAGAAAGTCATGATGTAGAAGAGAGAACTACGTAATTCAAATTACAATCTGAATACTTTATCCATCACTCTGAATTTTTAAAAAATTAGTTTATTTGTTCATTAGATAATAGTAGTCTCTATCCCAAGAGAGGCTCAAAGGCCTGATCACAATAGAATGTGAGCTTTACTGAAATAAGGACTATTTTCCCCCCTTTCTATTCCTAGCCTAATACAATGTTTAGTACACAGCAGGCACTTAATAAATGCTTATTGAACCAAATTTAATTGTAAAGAAATTTGTATTATTCAAGAGACTTTCAAATTCTGATTGAAAAGGAATTTAGTTGTCAACAGTCATACTGGAGTTTGACTTAGGAAAAATGCTGCTTGAGTGATTTCATGACAAAATGGTCATTGTCCTGATATTTTCCACACAGAGTGATCCTGCTACTGCCTAGGATTAATAGCTCATGGCCCCATTTCATCCAGGGACACGGAGTTTCTCTCAATGTTAGGAAAGAAGGAAGGAAAAAGGGAAGGAAAGGAGGGAGGGAGGAAGGAAGTGGAAAAGATGAAAGGGAGGAAGGGAGGGAAGAAAGGAAAGGAGGTAAGAAGAAGGGAAGGGAAGAGAAAGGAAGGGAGGAAGGAGGAACAAAAGATGGATAAAAATTATTCTAGTTCCAGTTGCCTAATGTCGTCCCCCACATCTTCCACACACAGAGGTTCCCCTCTTGAACACTCAGTGGTGAAGGAGGTCATGTGATCTTGGGACAGGGCATTTATCCTACCTGGATCTCAGTTTGCTTAAGTATAAAATAAAAGATTTGGAATAGATAGGCTCTAAGATCCCTTAATTCTCTAGATCTATGAGCCTGTGACCCAAGGAAGGAAGTTGCCTTGCATACTTGCTTTTCCTTTCATTGTTGTGTGATTAATATTTCTTTTTTGACAAGAATGTATTTGATTAACTGATTTTTATGAACCTCCAGGGCTTTTCCCTATGTTTCCATCTTAGATAAAGGCCCATTCTCCACAAATGTTAATGAGTTGCCCTACTTAGCTTCCATGTGGATCCCATTTGTTAATGAGTCAAGATCAGAGAGAAGTATTTTAAGGCTGGAAACAGCTAGTGAGAGCATAAGAACATGATTAAGTCATTTAATCATCACATGCTCCTGCTTTTCCCCTTCTTTTCACAGCTTTCTCACACTGTGATGAACTGTAGCTTCTCAAACATTTTCATTCTCCAATTCTTCTGAAGCTTTTTATCTCATATCACCTTTCCACCAAAATAAAACATCCAATAGGATTTCCATGCTGTTGAAAAGGTGAGAACAATGACAACATCTTTCCACGGTCATTCAATTAGGATAGGCACTTAATGGGACCAGTGAAGATTATTCAGAAGACTGTAAGATAGAGTGGGTCAGAGACTTTAGGCTTAAGTTTCAAAAAGTCACACCATCCCTATTCTCAGAGGACTCTAGGGAAGAAAAGGTCAAATCCTAGGTTTAAGCTTCGGGAAGTAGACAGGGTTGTTGACCATTGGTCAATGATTACTTCCTTTTCAATCCATCTAATGAATTTAAAAATCAACAGGAAGAGGGGGGGTGTCTGTGTCTTTTCTGCTATATAATACATTTTCTACTTCTGCCATGCGCCACACCATGCTGGACTGGCCACTTGTGCTTGGAATGTTTCTTGCAAGGACTGAATAAATGCTTTCTCTTTGTATCTGGAGATGTCTCAGAGTAGTTAATTTGGGTAAGAGGGGTTTAGCATCCCATCCCACACACATTGAAAAGGGAATGCAAAATATGATTGGGTCACCATCCTCCAGGAGCTTACAATCTGATTGAGATGTTTTCTCACATGAAACAATTGAGGAATAATATTAGTATACAAATCAGTATTAGATGTGTTCTCCCACATAATAAGGACAATCAGGAAAGGTAAGCTCATTATCACTGGGCAGCTGTTAGAAGTAGAAGAACTTGAGATGAGTCCTGAAAGATCGTCTTTTTTTTTTTTTTTTTTTTTTTTTTTTTTTTAAATTGTAACTCATTCCTGAGATGATCTAGTTCTATGCTGAGACTGATGTGTTGGAGACCAGATGATATTACTCATTGGCAGAATTATATTTAGATAAAGAAGCAGCTGAGGAGCTATAGTATTTCTTGGGGAGAAAATAGTTAATTAATCATTTTTTTAAAGTTTTATTGTTCCCTTTTGTTCTTATAGCAGAGTCCTTTTCTTTTAACCAACCTGTCCATCCCAATCATTGAACTTTTTCTTATAAAAAAGATAAGCATTTAAGCAAAGTAGAGTGATACATCAGTGTTATTTGACTGTGTGTGCTGAATATATATGTCCATAGTGTTTACCACTATTGAGAGGAGCAATTGTTTCCTTATCAGTTTTTTGGGACAATTCCTCACATATATTGGCTTTTATTATGCAATAATATTCAATTCCACTTATGAATCACAATTTGTTCAATCATTTTTCCATTTTTCATTCCACTTTTGGATCCATCATAGAGTGATGCTATGAACATAAATCAGATCAGTCTATTAGTGCTTTGTAAAACTTAAAGACCAAATAAAGGACAATTATTGCTATTACTATTTTTGTTATATGTAGTATATATGAGCCTTCTTAACAATACAAATAAATAGTCGTTATGCCATCTGAAGCTGTTCTCCACATTCCTCCTTTAAACTTTCCCATGATCCTAGCTTCACAAAATACTGACAGGGGCAACTAGCCCAAAAATCAGGAAGACCTGAATTTAAATCTAGTCTCAGATAGTTAATACTTCCTATCTATGTGACCCTGGGCAAGTCACTTAACCCCAAATACCTCAACAAAAAAAAGAAAGAAAGAAAGAAAGAAAAGAAAAAAAAAAGAAATACTGATAAACATTTGAATCATTTAGATTAATATTGTACAACCTTGTAATATTCATAATCTGAGTACAACCATGCTTATTCCATTTGATTAGCATTTTATTTAATTAAAAGGTCAAATTTTTCTTCTAGTACTTGTCTTTCAAAATAACTATTACTGAAATACATATTTCTCTTTCATAAAAGGAGACCAAGAATTGTTTAGAAAATCTAATTTTATTGGAACAACAATCTAAAAAAGGCTTTCTAATTTTTAATGTATATGCATCTTATTTAGATGATTCATTGTTAGTCAATGAAATTTATTAAGCTCCTACTATATGTCAGGCACTGTGTTAAACACTGGGTGATTCTTGTTCATGTCCTCCTATAAATTCTCCACAAGAAGTCCACACAACATCCCAAGGTTGCCTATGGACCATATCATTTTTCCATCTGTTATCCTTTGCACTTGCCATGTAAGCAGCCCATCTGTCCTTCTTACATTAAGTCCTTAGTGACATCTTTTATTCTTTTTCTATGTCAAGATAATTCATGTAGTCTGCTCACACCTCTCCATTGCCCACTGTGTGAGATTCATTTTAAATTCTTTGGAAATTGTTGTATTCCCTGTCTAGCTGCCCTTATATTAAAACCAGTGGAATGTTGGAATTAAAAAGATGGACCTTTGTCACTTGGAAGGTTGTGAAGTCCTTAAAGGAGCTCAGCAATGTCTTAAAAGCAATCCAGCCTTTTGTGCTACTCTGTGCAATTCTAGGACTAATTCACATATTATAAGGGATCAAAGTCTGCCACTTAAAGAACAACTTTCAACTGAGAACAAGTTAGTTTACTCTTGATTGTGGGCTGAGGTTAAGAAGTACGTTGGAAAACTCTTTTGCAATCTTTGCCTCTTCTTTATGGCTTCAATTTATGCAATTTTCAATATCAGATATAAAAAATGGCATTGGACTTTGATTTAAATCCATTTGGCATAGTGATGCCCTATTTTTCTTTGATTTTAATCCCCCCAAATGAATTTTTGTTACATTTTTTAAAATTAAAGTGAATTTAAAAGAAAACAAATTTGATTTTGGGCAAATCATTTGGCCTTCCTATGTTTCAGTTTCTCACATCTATCAATTGAGAGTTTTGGATTCCATGGCTTCTATAGTCTTTTATGAATCTAAATCTATGATCTTATTGGGAAAAAAAAAGGACTTTGGCTTCTCTTCTCCTGATTTCAGAGTCAAAAAAATACCAACTTCTCTTATTTCTTTAAAACTAACCAGTTTATCTAAAGGGTCGGAGCAGGTTCCCCCCCTTCCCCCTGCCTCTGTTTTTTCTTTTTTTTTTAAATTTTCTTTTTCTTTCTTCCCCCCCAACTCTGTTTTTTTTTTCATTCACTGCTGGTAATCCAGATGTCCTAATGATTTTAGTCCTGTTCTTCCTCTTTTATTGTACTTCCCTTTTTTACCCCCTTATTATAAACCTTTAAACTTTGGAAAAAATGGCAAGTATGGGTCATGACCTAAAAGAGGTCTTTCAGACAATTGGGCATTTACTCAAGCTATAATAGACACAGAAAGAGATTTATCCTGGAATCCATTTAAGCAGCAAGAGTTTGAAAGAGCAGGAAGGCAGTAGGAACCTTAAATTGATAAATCATTCCAAGGTCACATTCTGATTAGAGATTGTAAGCCATAGTTGACACCCAACATTATATTTCAAGTTAAAGGACCTGGATTTTCCTATAGACTGTATTAGTTACTATTGGACAATCACATACATTTATGATCTCTAATGTCCCTTCAGCTCTGTATCCTATAATTTCCATTTGGAAGTCTCCTTCAGTTATATCCTTCTTTGTAGACTGTGACCCAATCACTTCATCTCTTAGTTCCCCAAGATTCTAAAACTCTATATTCTAGGCAGTTGCTTATTTGCATTAGTGAAAAGATTTTCAAGGCAAAGAATTTCCCTCCACAAAAGAAATTATAGATACAGATCAAAAAATATAATGCAGTATTCATTTACCAACCACTATCTGCGTGGCTCTTAACTACAATTCATTTCTTTTTGATCATTGACTATGTCAATTACATTTACTTCCTACTTCTTGATAAGAATAACATTACTTTTCCTCCAAAATACTTATGTTTTCTCTGTGTACAATATGAATTTTTACAATCTAGCTCTTTATATCCTACACTTGCAAATATACAACAGTGTCCAGCCCAAACCATAAACTCTCTAATGTCAGGGACCAGATTGTTGTGATTCTCAGTTAAATTTCTTTCTGTTTCTATCAGATATTTTTGTTTGCCCATTTATTCCATTTCATTTTTCCTTTAGTTCTTCTAGTTATTATCTTTAGGAGGTAGGGGAAAGTAGCTGGTCTTGCAGTATATAGAGCAGGCCATATACACCTATGTTGTTGTCAAACCTCTTAAATTTGGAAAATAATTGATTTTTATATGTATTGTATTTGCTCATACAAAGAAATTTAAAAATTAATTTATGGTAATGGGGGAAAAAGTAGAAAAAAATCTCAGAGCTGGAAGGAACCTCAGAGTTCACCTATTTCAACCCATAGCAAATAAGGAAAATGTTCATAATGATGCTAATGGATTTTTCCTTCAGTCATGCTCATGGCATAATAGTTTTTCCTTCTTGGTTTTTTGAGTTAGGATAAAATAGACTCAGTTGTTATTACTCATTATCAAGTATGGTTGGGTCATTTCATATCTGTGACAGAGATTCCTAACTTTTTTTGTGGTTCTCTGTATAGCAAAGATAATAAATAAGCTAGAATTTAAATGGGGAAATTATTTTAGTATTGTTTCAAGCTTGGATTTTTATTTTGTCTGTGTTTTATATTTATTTAATCTGTATCATTGTAGCTTCCCCAATCAAATGTAAGCTTCTTGAGGAATGGAAGTATTTTGCTTTTGTTTTGAATCCCCAGTAGGCCACATGTTCCAAATTTTTCTCCCTCTCCTTTCCCCTTCTCTTTCTCCAAGTCAGTGAGCAATTTGATACAGGTCGAACATGTACAATAAAGAGTATATTTCTTATTATATATATTATATGTGTTCTTATCTTTATATATCTCTTAGTATCCTTTAATATCTTTAATGCTGTGACACTTAAAATTTATGCTTATATTTCTCACTTGAAAATAACAGCCAATTTATTTAATTCATTGGCTTATCAATTAAAATCTGGAGGGGTTGGTATCTGAATGAATGAATCATGGGAGGGCTATGCTCTTGTCTTTGAAATAAGAAAATCTGTTGGAATATTGAAATATTTACTTGATCAATAGCATATTTCAACTGAGATTCTGATTGGGGATTAGTAGGCTAGATGATGGCACACATATGAAGAACCAAATATTATGCCATCAGTTGGAACAAAAGATGATTAAATGGCTATGCCCTTGCCTATTAAAAAAAAGTCTCTTGGAATATGGAAATATTTATTTGATCAATAAAACATTTGAAGTGAGACTCTAATGGGAGGTTAGTAGATGAGATGATGGAGCAGGCACATATGGGAGCTCAATAGTATTCCACTGGGACAAAAAATTTACATCTTCACACTGATTTATTATAAATAATATTGACTATCAATAGGATCTATTAAACTTACTTTGTAACTGTTTCCATTTAAATAAATGAAATTCATCCTATAAAATATCATTATAATCTAAAACTTCCTTCTGTTTTTAGTATGTATTTTTGTTCATTTAATTTCATTTTTCTTCTTATTCTTCTAGTTATGTTTTATTTTTTCTTCAGCTGGTTGTATAATAAATAGAGCAGTAGGCCTGGAGTCAGGAAGACTTAAATTCAGATGTACTTCAGACACTCACTGGTTGTATGAATCTGAATACATCAACACATTGTTTCCTAAACATCTTTCCAGAGTCCTACATATTCTTAATACTTGATGATTAGCAATAATTGCTAATATTATATTCCATTATATTGATTACCATCATGCTTTTTAACTTCCCTCCTCATTGTTGGACATTTAAGATTCTACAAAACTTTTTTTCATAATCTTTAAAGGCCATTCTTTCAGTTGTGAGACTAAAATTTCCTTTCCCCTGTGAGAATGTGAAATGAGATACTTAGTAACATATTTTTCTTACAAGAAAAAAGTTTTGAACCGACAGTATTCAGAAAAGCAAGCTGGGGTGCGTAGTGGATAGAGTGCCAGTACTGCAGGCAGAAAGACTAATCTTTCTGAGTTCACAATCTGATCTCAGACACTTACAAGTTTCATGATCCTGGGCAAGTCACTTAATATTGTTTGCTTCAGTTTCTCCATCTAGGAAATGGCAAACCTCTCTTGATCTCTGATAAAAACTCCAAATGGTCTCACAAAGAGTGGGACCGAAATGGAAAACAATCAAGCATTCAGAAAAGTAAAATGCCATTTACAATCAACTTGAAATACTGGGCATATGCTTACCAGTTGTGAAACAATATGGCCTTTTAGTATTTGGTGGGCAGAAGGTCCCTATGCCCCTCCTCTTTCATCAGACAGGCTTAAAATTTTTCTGAAATTATACCTTTGTCATCACTGCCCTGGACCCCACTGAGCTCCTCCTCTTCTATATGGTTTCACTAACTAATTGTAAAAATGTTTCTGGATTTTTTAGTTAGCTAACTAAAGATATTTTTAGTGATAAATTCATTCTCCCACCTCTTTACAATGATGACAATGGGGTATAGTTAAAAGCTGTTCTTTCATTATTTCTTCACAGTTTTCCAAATTCCTCCTTGACACTGAGGAAATGTAAGAGATGTGAGAGAAATATGAGAGGAGGTAGTATGAAGCAATGTCCAAAATTATTGGATATTTTTGAGTCCAACTGCATAAATACAAATGCTTAAAAAGATGAAAGCAACATTTAAGTCAAAATCAACAAAAGCAAGATTAATAATAGCTACTGTGTATATGGTGTCAATTATGTGCCAAGTATTATTTGAAGTGCTTTATAAATATTATTTCAATTATGACAACAATACTGGAAGGTAGATACTATTTTTATCTCCATTTTACAGCTGAAGAAAGCATGGTAGACAGTTTAAGGCTGGATTTGAACTCAGGTCTCTCTGGATCACCTATTTGTCCCTACAGATATGCACTTATGAAGTCAAATTTGAGTCAGTAACAACTGATGTACCAATTGACTAGATCAACTAGGTGGTACAGTGATTAGAGCATCAAGCCCAGTATCGGGAAGATTATAGTCTCAGACACTTACTAGCTATGTGACCCTGAGCAAGTCAATAATTCTGTTTGCCTCAGTTTTATCATTTATAAAATAAGCTGGAAAAGGAAATGGCAAGTCATTCTTTAGCAAGAAAACCCCTAATTAGATCATTGAAAGTCAGATATGATTGAAAAAATGATTGACCATCAATTGGTATTGGCTTATAAAGAGTTGAGCCTGTTGCTACCTTTGAATATGAAATAGGTAATAAAAAATTAAATAGGTATTGAAATTTAAAATATCATATCTCATATTTCTCATTCGTCTGTTAAGTGAAATATAATATACTTATTTTCCCCAAATTTCAACTTTAAAAATTCAAATATCTTGAGAATGGCTATAGATCTTCAGTTTAAAATTTCAACAATTAAATTTAAATGGTATTGTTTTATAGTACAGTATCACCAAAGGAGCCCCTCTGAAGTGCTGGAATGGGGCAGCTCCCGTGGAATTGTGTCAGGTGTTCTGACTAAGTGATAAAGGACTTTTACTTTGGGATAACATAGCAGCCTCTTTTTAGTCTCCACCATCAGGAACTGATTACTAATCCAGGACAAAAGCCCACTTAGTAAGCTTAAAAGGAGAACCCAACATCTCCCCTTTGTTCTTTTCTTTCCCCTTTTTTGAGCATGTCAAAACTCTGTCAACCCTCCCTTGGACATCCCTACTTCCCAGCAGCAATTATGGCAGTTATATGGCAATGGGCATATGTGCTTTTCTAGATGAACCTGACATTAGTGTAGGTCGTAAGTACCCATCTGCCTCTTCTATTTTGTATTTGTTTTCCTCAGCACAGGTAACTGAACAGTGATCTTGAAAGATAGATTTTTTTTTAAACTCTTAGTAGTTATCTTAAAAGCTTAAAAAGTATGGAATCCTTGAGAGATCTGGATGCTCATTACCCAGTGGGAGTTGCTTTCTATAATTATATTCCTCTCAAAGGAGAAAATAGCCACTCCCATTAGGATGATGAGCCATGCAGACCTTGAGTTGGTGCTAAATATGGTGTAGATAAGAGGAATGCGAAATCTATTTAATAATCCCACAACTGTCTGAGTAGTCCTTATTTCCTGGTAAATGCACTAGAAACATATAATAAGGATATCATAGAAGCAATGGGTAACATTTCAAATTTCTACATTTGTTTATGTGCTTCTATGGGTCCTTTCTGTATGTTTATGGATTCCAGTGAGTCCTTTGTGATGGATTAGTTCCATGTTTCAAATATTTGTCATCATATGCTTATGAATCTTTCTTGTTTTAACCAATTTTTGTTGGTAAAGGAAATAAATGTTTTATCTATATTCTAGTGATAACTACTACTTTTTATATTGGTAACTTTCCTAGAAGGAAATATGTTAATACTGTGATCATTAAAAAATTTGCAGAGATAAAGTTTCTGGGTAATTTAGTCATTGTATTAATAAGGCTAGCATGTTTATTAATAAAAGGATCTTAGACCAAAGACCCCTCAGGTCTGTGAGCTCACAGTTTAAATGCACTTCAAAGGGTAGGATTCTGAGGGTTACCACTCAATTGATTTATTAGTACAGTGAGAGGTGGACTCTATTAAAATGAGGGTCATGGACTATGAGACAAGTCACCAATTCTTGGTCAAAAAAATATAAATTTCCGTACCACCTGTGTGACAAAAGGGAAAATCAACACCTCTCCAGACCTGTAGGAGCAAATATTATGAGCAGAAACGTACCCATTAGCCCAAACTTAGACTTTTACTGTCTGATTAGATCTTTGCCTAGGTAAATCTTTAAAAGAGATTTCCCACACTAGTTGGTTTCTAGATGATGAAGTAGAAGATGAAGAAATATAATAATTAATTATTAAATGCAAGAGAGAAGTACTCATTTCTCATAATCTCCTTTCAGGGAGACCCTAGACATGATCCAAACCTAAATTTTGTTTAAAGAGATTTTCCAAGAATAAGTCCAAGTCAAGGTATAATGAGCTAGAGTTTGAGGAGAAAAAAAATCTTAATCTCTTTTCTTTGAAACCATACTTCCCCAGACTGAACCTAGTGTTTTTGAGCCTATTGTCAATACTTTTTCTAGGCCATAAGGCCACAGCTGACAGCCATAAATTTTTTATTGTCTGGAATTTTAAAAAATGAAATAGTACCTTTTTATGATAGACAAGTTCTATATAACCAGTATGGGAGAAATTCTAATGAAATAGCTGAAATTAGTTCAATCAATTTAAGTAGCAGAAACAAAGAAAGTACCAAGCCCACATCTAGGAAATATGATATAATACATTTAGGTCTGGGATTCACAAATAGAATTATTAATGAAGAGGAAAGACTGATGTGTTTACTTTGTACAATTGCCTTAGTTTCAGTCAGCAGGAAACCTAGCAAATTTAGATGACATCTTAAAAATGTATTGTGAAAAATGTTAGCAAAAAACCAGATATATGTACATAGTATGTGAAAATATGTGTATATATGTAAATACTTTTATCAAACTATTTCTCCCAAAATGTTGTTGCATCAAAAGAATTAAAAGGATTTCTTATGGTATATAACTTTGTATACAGAACTACCAATTAAAAAGTCTCATTTAATAGGAGAAATGTGGATGCTACCTATAGTTTCAGACATTACCAAAACAATGCTTAACTAATCAAATGCAAAGCAGCTTCTTATGGTCTCACTTGCATATGTTAGAAATGAATTAAATTTGCCGAACATTGTGATCAATTAGTTGAGCAACTAAAATCTTCCTGTTTTAGATTCCAAGTAGATGAAAGAGCAACTGTAATTAAAAAGTGCTCATTGCAAATGAATGAGCAGAACTCAGCAGATAGTTTTGGAGGGACTGTTTAGGTACCAAGATTCCAACATACCAATTTCTAGGAAGAGCAACATACAAAGTTTAACAAATCTAACTGTGTCATGCTCATGAGATGTACACTTCAGTTGTGAATTTCTTCTGAGTTTCATTTATTGAGAAATATTGCAAATCCAAGA
The DNA here is from genome assembly GCF_016432865.1 of Antechinus flavipes. Classification (NCBI taxonomy): domain Eukaryota; kingdom Metazoa; phylum Chordata; class Mammalia; order Dasyuromorphia; family Dasyuridae; genus Antechinus; species Antechinus flavipes. The sequence goes on along the minus strand of NC_067398.1, from coordinate 341,479,445 downwards.
GAATATGATAGTTTGGAATTGAGGCTGTCGTTCATAAAAATGTTCACCTCTCTCTCTTTCATCCCTTAGAATTGCTGACTTCCTTCAAAACTCAATGAAAGTGCCACCTCCTAAAAAGGGTCTTTTCTGATACCCAGCTGTTAGCTCTTTTTCTGCTCCCTCAAAAAATTGACTATATTTTTTACCTTTACTTATCCTTGTACATATTCTTCTCATTTCCTCCCCCATGCTTCAGAGTGTCTTTCTCATTGTTATAGCTAACTCTTTTAGGGTGTTAAATCTCTTTTAGAGTTAGCCCATCATTCCCCTTCCCTTGCTAGCCCCTTTTCAGATTAGTTGGCTAAACTCTTCTATGAATTTAGTCTGCCAATTAATGGCATACACCCATGTCAAGGTGTATTCCCATTCTCCTGGTTAATTGTGAGTTCCACTAAGCAACTTGTTAATTGTTTAAACTCCTTTCCTTTCCAATTATATGCTCTTTTGAATCTATTTCATATTTACTATTCTTGGTGTCTATTTTACCTTTTCATTTTTTACCATAATCTCTTCTCATAAATAAAGGTTCCTTTTGTAAAGAAAACACCATTGTACATTCTTCACACGTGCCTTGCATTTTGTGCTTCATATTTTGAACTAAGAATTAGTATCTCAAACTCATTTTGGTGCCCAACCTCTTCAAAAATTACATAATGTGGGAGAATTATATTGGATTCTATACTAATTGAGTTCAACTGATGTCAGGATGTAATGAAGCATATAAGCAATATTTTAATATTTTAAAATATGGTCCCTATACAGTTTGGAATCATTGTATACTTCACATATTTCAAACTTTATATCAAGGTGTATAAGTAAAGATTTATATATTGTGTTTGTGTAAGTTCAAATTCAATTTCAGACACTTACTAGCTGTGTGACCAACACTTTACCCTGCTTGTCTCTGTTTCTCATCTGTAGAATGAGCTGAAGAAGGAAATGGCAAACCAAATTAATCTGCTTGTTCAGAGCCATTTCAATCTCTTCCAAGAAAACTCCCCAAAAGGGATCATGAAGAGTCAGACACAATAAAAAATGACTGAACAACATGTACTGTGTTCCAAGTTCTAACAAAGCTAATAAACTTTATTTTTAAAAGTCTGCTAAAAGGAAAGCTCTTTGCAAAACAGTGTGATAATATGGGATTAGAAGTTGGAGCACATCTTTATTATTGCAAACAATATTGATTTTCTCTTGCCAAACAATTTTGAAGTAAATTTAAATTAAAAGAAATTGCCATTTTCTTAGTGATAATAAGATAAAGGAAAATAATTTCACAACAAAAATCTCCTCATGAAACTTTTGGATTTAGTTGGTAATTTTGAAGAATTGAGCACTTTAAATAAATAATTGCAAGGCCTTCAAACTGATAATAAATACTCTAACACAAAATGATAAAATAACTACATTTTTTAAAAAGTTAAAGCTATGAATGATAAATTTATAAAATAATATCCTTTTGAAAATATCTTCTCTGAAAATTAAATGAAAGAAAATAAAAATTTAATTATTAATTATTTGACCAGTCTGCAGAAAGAATTATTATTTTATTTCAAATACCTGGAGATTTCTGAGCATGAAGAATATTTTGCCAAAGAAAAATATGTATGTATTTCATCTTATCTTGTAATAGACTTGTCTTGTAATGACATATTGAAAACTGAAAATCTTATTATGATTTGAATGTAGATGACAAAGGAGTTTTCTGCCTTATTGAATAGAAGTTTTACTACAGCTCATAATATTTTATTTGTGTGAAACAAGGTTTGCTCTGTAGCTGATTTAAAGTCAAAATATCAATCTTGATTAGTGGTTGAAAAAAATTATGAGTAGCAATATCACTAATGATACATCTCTTAAGAAAATGCATTGAAAAAACAAGTGAAAAATTTTGTGAAGGAGTTTAGAAATTATTGTATGTTTTCAGATTTGTGTATTATAAAATTATAATAAATTTCTCAATATTACTTGAATAAAATATGTATTCAGAAAGTTATTTGGGTAGAATTTTATGAAAAGGAGTCCTGATAATTTGTTTTTATAGGCAAGATAAACATTGCTACATGAAATTTTGTGACTATAGCTTTAGTGAGAACTTATTCTGAAACCACAAAGAGAAGATGAAATTTAATAATTTAAGATCTCATTAGCGAAATCTTGATTAGAAGGCATTAACAAACTTTTAGAGAGAATGGGTTGTAGAAATATATTAAAAACATCTTTTTAGTTTCTTTAAAAATAATAAGACAGAACACTTTTCACAGAAAGTCAGATCTAAACAATTGGAAAAATATCAATGCCCAGTCATGGGTATGCTGAAGTAATATAATAAAAATGACAATTCTACCTCAATTTATATACTTATTCAGTGTCATACCAATCAAACTGCCAAAAAATTACTTTATAGAGCTAGAAAAAATAACAACAAAAGATCAAGAATATCAAGAGAATTAATAGAAAAAAGCAAAGGAAGATGGCCTAGTTATACTATAGCTAAAACTATATTACAAAGTGGTAGTCATCAAAACTATTTGGTACTAATTAAGAAATAGAATAATGGAGCATTGGAATAGGTTAAATACACAAATCACAATGGTAAATGACTAGAGTAATTTACTGTTTGACAACCCAAAGACTCTAGCTTCTGGTGTAAAAACTTACTCTCTGACAAAAATTGCTGGGAAAATTGAAAAATAGTTTAGTAGAAACTAGGCAGAGACCAATATCTATACTAAGACAAGGTTGAAATGGGTTCATGGTTTAAATATAAAGAATGACGCTATAAATAAATTGATAGAGCAAGGAACAGTCTAACTGTAAGATCTTTGGAGAAGGGAGGAATTTATGGTCAAAGAGGAGATAGAAAACATTATGAAATGGGTAATTTTGATTACATTAAATTGGAACAGTTTTGCATAAAGGAAATTAATGCAGCCAAGATTAGAAGGGAAGCAGAAATCTGAGAAACAAATTTTGCAGCCAGTATTTCCAATAAATGCCTCATTTCTAAAATATATAAAGAATAGAATCAAATTTATTAGAACATTCTAATTAATTCTAAATAGAAGTCATTCCCCAATTGATAAATGATCAAAGGATAAGTATAGACAATTTTCAGATGAAGAAATTAAAGCCGTTTCTAGATATATGAAAAAAGGCCCTAAATCACTATTGATTAGAAAAATGCAAATTAAAACTCTGAGATACCATTTCACATCTATCAGATTGACTAAGATGACAGGAAAAGGTAATGATAAATATTTGAGGGGATATGGGAAAACTGGGACACTAATATATCGTTGGTGGAATTGTGAATGGATCCAACCATTCTGGAGAGCAATTTGAAACTATTCCCAAAGGGCTGTAAAATTATACATGCCTTTTGATCCAGCAGTGTTACTACTGGGTCTGTATCCCAAAAGAGGGAAAAGGACCCACATGTAGAAACATGTTTGTACCAGCTCTTTTAGTAATGGCAAGGAATTGGAAATTGAGTGGATGCCTTTCAGTTGGGTAATGGCTGAATATGTTAAGGTGTAGAATGTAGTAGAATATTATTGTTTTATGAGAAATTATAAGCCTGGAAAGACTTACAGGAACTGAAGCTGAGTGAAGTGAGCAGAAGTAGGAGAACACTGTATTAACTACTAGTAAGAGTGTGTGATGATCAATTAGAATAGACTTACCTATTCTCAGCAATGTAGTGATCCAAGAAAATAACAATCAACTTGAGAGGGAAAATGCCATCTGAATCCAGAGAGAGAACTATGGAGATTGAATGTGGATAGAAGCATAGTATTTTCAACTTTTTTTGGTTTGTTTATTTGGTTGCTTACTTGTTCTTTTTCCTCACCATTGAAGTAATAGATACTTTGCTGCATCTGGAACAGTGTCCTCTTTTGCAAGACTTTTAAAGCTTTTTTCACTTGTAATCCCTTTTGACCCTGGGTATATAGATATATAAAACAGGAATGCAAATTAAGCATTTACTGATAAAAAATCATAATTTCATGACCTCTAGATTTATTTAGTAACCTCAGATGGATTGGCAACCCACAGTTTAAGAAGTTGGGCTCTATTGCATTCAAACTTAGGATATTAACCAGAGGAAGGAACTCTATTCAATTTTTAAAGGAAGTAATCCAGGAAAGAAGTGAGTGGTAGCTTCTAGAATGTTAATCCCAAATTATATTTTACTATATTATAATCTTTTCCATATTCAAAATTCCTATAAATATTACCTTAAATTGTCTTGGGGAACAGATTTATGTTGGAGGATATAAAAGACTATGCCCATTTGAACATCTCTTTCTTTTCAAGCTAGAAATGGTTTTAAGTTAAGGTTTCTCCTAGGTCTAAATTTGACTGAGGCAATACCACAAAGTAATTAAGTAATTCAGTAATTAAGGCAAGGTAAGAAATGAGTAAAGAATGGTCTCTTTTACTCAGCCAAAAAAAAAAAAAAGCAAGTGGGGAAGACCCTAAGACTTTCTTCAAAGAACTGAATAAAAGAACTTAGTTCATGCCACCGCTCTGAATTTCTGGATCCATTCCTTTTGAAATATAAACAGATCATCCATTTCTAATGAGTAATGTTCATATTGGGAAGGTGGTAAGGAGCAAAGTCATAAATTCAATTCAACAAACACTTTATTAATTGCCTACTGTGTACTAAGCTATAAAGTAAAAAAACAAAACAAAACAAAACACTGGAAAGTATGTTCTTCAGTGAGCTTATGTTCTATTGAGAGAAAATATGTATAAGTAAATGCAAAAAAATATACGGAGTCAATTTTTTCAGGGAGCAAAAAAGAGCTAATATCTGGGAATCTGGAAAAGCCCTTTTTAGGAAGTGGCACTTCCATTGCGTTTTGAAGGAAGTTAGCAATTCTAAAAGATGAAAGGGAGAAGGGAGAACATTCCTTTTATGAGGTACAGTCTCAATTCCAAACTCTCATATTCTCTTGGATTTTCAATATTCTTCAATAAATGAAACTTAAAAGAAATTCACAACTGAAGTGTACATTTCATGAGCATGACACTATTAGATTTGTTAGATTTTGTATGTTGCTTTTCCTAGAAACTGGTATGTTGGAATCTTGGTACCTAAACAATCCCTCCAAAAGTATCTGCTGAGTTCTGCTCATTCATTTGCAATGAAGGGCTTGTGCAGATTCCATCAGCTTGCTTAGGTAATCTAAGTGAAATCAGTCACAAGCTGATGGAGTCTGACATGTGCCAGACTCCCATTTCACATTTATGATTCCATTAGAATTATTAGAGTCATATGAAAACTGTCAGATATCTTCATTTCCCTTTTCTACAAGAAAACTTCTCCAATAACTCTTAATTCTAGTGCCTTCCTTTTGTGAATTATTTGCCATTTATCCTGTATATGTCCTATGAATCTTGTATTACTTTGCACATATTTGTTTGCATGTTGTCTCTTCTATTAGATTGTAAATTGTTGGAGGACAGGGACTGTCTTTTACCGCCCCCCCCTTTTTTTTGCATCCCCAGCATTTAGCATACATATATGCATGGCATATAGTGCTTAATAAATGCTTATAGATTGGCCAAATCACTCCTTCCCTCTCCCCACCTCCCCCCCCCCCCGTATTAACTAGTCAGAAATGTTTTAATGGCCTACAATTACATATGCAACGAAAGATCTAGTGCCTGCTTTATCAATTCACGCATCTCTAAATAATTACTTTTATGAGAAAATCTGCTGCTTCATCAAATCAAGACCATATTTAGACTTAGGCTCTTCATAATGATATTGTATCTCTTTATCATCACAGAATCATACATCTAGACTTATACTAGATCTTAGAGGTCATTTAATCTAAATTAGGAAATTTCCATCCAGAAAAGTGGTGGAACACATAGTTTTGTTTCATGAAATGTGGAATGCTCTGCTTCAGTTGTTAGACTGAACCTCCATCCAAGTTTTTATATTTTTCTTCATGTATGTAAAAGATGGAAAACTTAAGAGTCAAAAACTATCATAATCTTTGCATTCCCCTTCAAGATGTAGCCAAGTGATAAAGACATAGCAGGTATTCTACAAATATTAGATGAATAAATGAAATAGTTTAAAACAATTTTAATGGCTATGGTAAGCCACAATTTCTAATGCTGAGAGGTTTTGAACTTACTCTTCTAACACACCAGCATGTTGAATCACTGTAGCACAGGTAATTATATCTTACCCTTTCGAGCTCTGAGAGGCAGTGGGGTTCTGATGTTATTATTGTTATTAGCTTGAACTTTCATTATGATGTGTTTCCCCTAATATCAATCACTAATGATTAGCATCCTAACATCATCTAATCAATTAACATTAATTAGCTTTTATTTAATTTACTGAAAGATATTTTTAAAAAACCCAAAGTTACTCTCTCCCCTCCTTTATCTTTGTTCCTGGAGAGGGGTGATTCAGACTTAAAGTGATTGCTATGAACCCACCAAGTTCACTTTTAGATGTAGCGTAGCCACAGCAGGAGTGGCTCTGTTTCTACTGGTTTAATTCTGATATAGTTAAAGGTTGTCTTTACCAACCTTTGAAACTCATAATATTGTAATCTAGTTTGTATCATCTCCAATGTACCTTCTACTAAGAACAAAAAGCAAAGGTCAAAAAAATACAGGTCCCATATATTCACCTTCTATGATTGAAGGTTTTGGGAGGAGCTCTTTACTCTGCTTTCCAATCAAAGATGCAGAAGCTAATAATGAGTTAAGAATATCCAAGCTAATTCAGTTTTATGGGATGATGAGGTTCCTGGGGCTGGTGATGAGAAATACAAAGGAATACATTTGGATAGAAAATGAAGTGATGACTGGTCTGGGTGACTGAGCGGGTGATTCTGAGATTAATGTGTCCAACCTTGGCAACCACTTTGTTTGCAAGGATTAGAGATCCTAGGGCCCAATTGCTGCTACACATTACTCAGAGTTTTTGCTTAGAGAAGACAACCACTCTTTGGAAGATGAAGCCATTCCCTGGCCTGGCTTTCCAGAATATGCAGACTTAGAGGGAATTGTATGAACAATTGCATCATATCTTGCTATTTTAAGTATCAGCTTCGTTGTATTAAGTTATAGTGTTGCTTCTTAAGTTTTTCTGTTGGTAAGTGCTTGATTATCTTGCATATTTTAAGCATTTTAATTTGTTTATTTTGTGTAGAGCAAGAGTTATTGAACTTTTTGATCTCAGGACCTGTTTACACACTTGAAATTAAGAAGGACACCTCAAAAACTTTTGTTTACCTGTAGGTTATCTCTATCAATATTTACCATATCAAAAATTAAAACATCTCAATATTATTCTGAAAATAATTTTGATCACCTGGACTAGATTTTAAGAATTATTGGTAGAAAGCAACTAAGTAGCTGTCCAATACGTAATCTATATTGTACAATGAGACTGATGAGGTTAGTCTCCTCTCGATTCCCGGTGGTCAGGGAACCAAATGATGAGGTTAATGGCAGCTTTCGGGTTCAGGGTGATGTGGTTTGAATGGTCTCAATTCCTGGTGGTCAAGAGGTTAGTGACAATAAGAGAGTTGTTAAGAATGAAGTTTAATAGGCTGCGGGTTTAGGAGCGAAAGAATTCACTCATTCCCAAATGAAAGTTTATTGTTGGATAGAAACCAGTTTACCAAGAGATTGACTTCTATTGTAGCAGATCTATGGAAAATGGAGTTTTGGCACTGAGAAAGCGTCCTCAGAGAAGCTGAGAGTGACAGAGATCTCAAACTACCTAGGGCCATCTTGCAAAGACCTTAGTTGAGGGAAGCTGTTATATTGGGTATCCTGGGGCAGCCCAAGCAGATCAGATCAGGATTCCTCAACTGAATAAGAATTTAGTATGGGAGTTAAAAAAAAAATAAAAATAAATAAAAATAAATTTAGTATGGGAGTTGATTGGCCCCTGAATAGTACTGCTTCTCTTATGTGGGAAGAATGGGGTTCTGTCTCACCTCCCTGGAGCCTGGGAGATCCTGATCAAAGGGGACACAAATCTCTAAGAGTGATAATCTTAAAGGGAACAGTTCCCCTCCCTCTTCAAGGGAACCAAATGAAGAGGTTTGGCTCCCCTAGATTCCCCTACGATTTGGCACAGAGTTGTGGGAACTGTCACAGAGGTCCTTTGTAAAGTAATTTATGAACCCCAAAAACTAGACTGATAAAAGAAGTTTATTATTGGCATCGGGAAGTCAGCTTTTGCTATGCATGAATAGAAAAACTGAATTCTTTGGTGGCAAGGTCCTGGCAGAGAAGTAAAGTATAAAGTCTTATTAGGGAAATAGGTGAGAAAGATAGAGAGGGTAATGCTGAAAGAGAATATCATTTCAGCCGGCAGAGGGTTGCAGCTTATGCCAGGGAGAGAGAGGTTCCTTGGTATGGCATGTTAGGTCCTCTGCAAGGACTGAGCCCCAAGGTGGCTCATTTCATAATAGAAGCTGCGGGCACCTCTTGGTGGGGGCTGGGCGCAGTTTGATCTGGAATCAGAGAAAATCTTGGAATTGAACTCGCACATGTAGTGTGTTAGTCTTTTCATCTACATTTTTCCCCCCAGGCAATTGGGGTTAGGTGACTTGCCCAGGGTCACACATCCAGGAAGTGTTAAGTGTCTGAGATCAAATTTGAACTTAGGTCCTCCTGACTTCTGGGCTGGTGCTCTATCCACTGTGCCACTTCATCTAGATTTTTAAAAATAGATTTTAAAACTTTGAAAATGCTGCCTAGTTCTTATACTTCCTAGGAGTTCCATATTTTATTTGTTGTAAATAACCCGATAACTTAATCATGTGATTCACTCCTCAAAGAGCGTTCTGGGGTTCCTCAGACATGTGAGGGTGGAGCAAGAAGGGAAGAAAAAGCGTGCCTATTTTTAAACTACAACTCCCAGGAGGCTCTGCGCCACAGCTGCTGCTGTTCGTTCTCACGTCGGCCACCGTAGCGCGGTCACGGGATGCTTTAATTCTGCTGGGTCATGTGAACAAACAGCTGCTGGAGAAGGTCCCTCTCTTCCCGGCTTCCTTGGCCTCCGGCTTCCCTGGGGCCGTTTTAGGGCCGCCGATTTCAGCCCAAGCATGGCCAACGTCTCCAAGAAGGTGTCATGGTCGGGGCGCGACCACGAGGAGGCGGAGGCGACGGTGCCTCGGAGGCCGCATCAGCAGCACACGGAGCCGCACGGGGAGAGCACGCCGCTGCTGAACGGGGCCGGGCCGGCGGCGGCTCAGCAGGTGAGGACGCCTCTCGGGCCGCTCCGGTGAGCCCTGAACGCAGGCGGCTTGGGGGCGACCAGGACCCAGTTCTACTTCTCTGATCTCTTAGTCCTCATGACTCCCTACCTCGTATCGGGGACCTCTCTGCTTAGGGACTGAGGGTGAGCGGGAGGGCTGCCCGCCTGGCTGATGGGGGAAGCCAACATCCCCTCCCCGCCTTCTTCTCCTCCTTCTCAGAACGGAATGAAGTTTCCTGCTTTAAAATGCTTAGCTTAGGAAGGTACTCCAGAGAGAGAATGTCAAATTTGCCGAGTCGGAAGTGGGGGCCCAGGAGGTTGATTTGTCGCCTGTAGCAACAAGCGCCTGGGGGAAGGAATGGAACCAGGATTTTAACCCAAGCCCCGGCACTTCACCAGAGCTGCCTCCCGCATATTTAGCCCGACTGCTTCATTTCACAGAAACAAATTAAAGAGAGGAGGTGCTGTGCTCTAGGTCACACAGCGAATTAGTGGCAGAACTGGTTCTAGAGCTCCTGTGTTCTGGCTGTCCATCCGGCGCTTTTTCCAAGTGCAGTGCATGTGGCTTTCCCTCCTACCTAGAAATGCTCTCCTTCGTCTCTTATACCTTCTGGCATCCCTGGCTTCCTCTAGGACTCAGCTCAAAGCTCACCTTCTTCCCAAGGATTTTTCCCAGTTTCTTTCTATCCCCTCTCCCTCTTTCTCCCCTCCCCCAGGGCTTTTTCTGATAATACTTCTCTTCTTATCTCAGTCTACCTTATCGTGGCCTGGAATTTTTTTTTTTTTTTTGGAGGCGGGGCAGAGGCTTTCTTTGAATCTCCCGTCTTTAGATCTGCCACCTACACGCAGTAGGTGTTTAATAAATGATTTTTGACCGACACTTAGGAGTCATTATATGCTTGTTGACTATATTCAACTTGCTGCTATCTCAGTTCTGGTGCTAGGACCCTTAACAAAAGACTTGACATAATTCTTAACCAAATATTTTAAGGAAGATAGTGTAATGAATTTAGGTTGTAGTGTCTTGAATAGGAGCAAGTAGAATGTGGTGAAAAGAAGAACAAACTGGAGGTCAAGAGATCTTGGTTTTGGTTTAACTAATTGTGTAATTTTGGGAAAGTCATTTTCTTTTTCTTTAGTTCCACAAATAACAATGCAGAAGATAGTATTAATATGCTTGGGGAGGCTGCTTTTATATCATTTGTGTAACAATTGAAGGGAGAGAAGTACATTGTAGCTAGGCGAGTTACAAGATTTTTTTAAAGAGTCTTGGCTTAGCTTGAAATGTCTTCTAATCATCACATAGATCAAGTTTCTCTCCTTGACAATTTACTAATTAGGATTTAAAATGACTTTAAAGTGATCTTCTTAGATGACTTTCAACTAAGTTACCTTTCTTTGAATGGGCGTTTGCTACATCATCAATTTTTTTTTTTTGGGGGGGAGGGGGAGTAGATAATAGATTGCACAGTGGCTAGAGAGCCTTTGGCTCAGATCCTGCTTCTGACAAGTATTAATTATTTGATTCTGGCACTCCTAAAACGGAGTAAGTGCAGATACTTGCCTTAGTTCTATCCCAAGCCTTCACCCCTACACTGGCTACACTCTCCTCTATTTCTATTTTGACCCTTTGGTGAATTACTTAAAATCTACACTGTCTTGCTTTGAGTCCCTTGCTTTTTCATTATATCACAGATTGGGCCTTGCCAGGCCTAAACCTTGGATCATTTCCACCATCCAAAACCTTTGTTTCCCCAAATGTGCTGTTAAATGAAATTGGAGAAAATCATGCCAGTTCTGCCAGAGTCCATTTCAAATTTATTGAGCCCTCACTGATACTAAGCAGTCCTTATACTTCAATAATTAACTTACTATTCCTTTCACTTCAGCTACTTTTCCAAACCTTTTAATCCCTCTTTAATCTTCTGTCATACTTCCCATCTTCTCCCCCAACCCTTTCAGCTAACCTTATTTCATATTTTACTGAAAAAAAGAGAGCTCTTCCCTTTTCTCTCTTTCTCCTTATTTCAAATCACTCAGATGCCTTTTGCCTCTATCTCCTCCTTAACCCTTGTCTCAACAAAATTAACCTTCTTGGCAAGACCAACCCCCCTACATTACATGAGATCCCATTCTATCCTTTTTCCTCCAGCATCTTGCACCCATGTTAACCTTCATTCTCTCACTTCATTCTTTTCTTTTTTGCTGCTTCCTTACTGCCTACAAACATGCCTGTCTTTTGTAGTTAACCTCCACCAACAATAGGTATTTTCACTTTTTTCATTTTCTTCAGTCTGGCTTCTGACTTCATCATTCAGCTGAAACTGCTCTCTCTAAATTTAGCGGTGATTTCTTAATTGCTGAATTCAGTGGGCTTTTCTCAGTCCTCATCCTTCTTGACTTCTTTGGAGCCTTTCACACTTCACCCTCTTCTTCTCCTTGAAACTGTCTTCTCTCTAAGTTTTTGGGACACTACTCTGCCCTCTTTTCCTTCTACTTATCTGCTTCGCAGTCCCAGCCCCACAGGACTCTGTCCTAGGTTCTTTTTTTCTCCCTCTATACATTTCACTTGGTGATCTCATCAGTTCCCATGGAATCAGTTATCATATTTGACAAATAACTCTCTAATGTAATCATCCAACCCTAAACCTTTCTGTTGACCTCCAGGCTCACATATCTGCCTATTAGACATCTTGAGTTGGATGTCCTGCAGACATCTTAATCTCAGTTATGTCCAAAATGAAACTCGTAATTGTTCTTCCCAAACACTCCCCATTTCTTCCAAACTTCTCTTTTAGTTTTGAGGGCAGAACTATCTTTCCAGTTTTTTAAACTTACAACAAAGGTGTCATTTTTAGTTTCATTCCATATCCAATGTATTGTTGAAATCTTCCTAATTTATTTTTGTCACATCTCTCAAAAGTATCCCCTTTTCTCCTCTGATGCTGCTACCAACTTGCTGTAGTCCCTCATCTCCTTAGACTATTGAAAAGGCCTGCTGGTTGGTCTTTTGGTCTTATCATAAGCCTCTCTCTATTCTCCACTTAACCAACAAAGTGATTTCCTAAAGTACAAATGATCTCAACTCAAACTCCAGTGACTTCCAATCAGTCACCTCCAGTATCAAATATAAACTACTGTTTGACATTCAGAGTCCTTGATAACCTTGTCTTCCTCTACCTTTCCAGTCTTATACCTCAATAGATATTTTTTGATGTAGTGACACCAGGCCTCCTTGCTGTTTCTTGAACAAAACACTTCATTTTCTGACTTTCAGCATTTTCATTGGCTCACTGTCACAAATGCGCTGCCTTTTCACCTGCCCTTTTGACTTCTTTCAAGCCCTAATTAGAATCCCACCTTCTATAGGAAGTCTTTCACAGTCCCTTTTAGTTCTATTATCTTCCCTTTGTTGATTGTCTTCAATTTATCCTGTACAAATTTTGTTTTCACACCTGTTGTCTTCCTCACTAGATTATGAGCTCTGTGAGAGTAGTGACTGTCATTTGCCTTTCTTTATATTCGAAGCACTTATCACATTATCTGGTACATGATCCTTAATAAATGTTTATCTTTTTATTGACTTAACTGGCATTGCTAGAATTTGGTTACTCCACCTTTCCCCCACCCTCTTCAAATGATGTCAGGTGAGATTACTCTTACGAGTTTGATATTAAGTTGAAATTAAATTTTTTTATTTTAGGGAAAATGATATAGTGGAGATGAGAAAATTCATTTCCCTTCCTACTTTACAAAGTGGGGAAATTATAGAAAATCCATGTATTGTTACATTCCATATATTGTTAGACTGGGTTGATGTGTTTGTTTAGTTTTGCTGAATTGCTTTCTTTTCCCTTTTATGGTTTGTCTTTGTTTTAAGGTATATATGTGGGGGAGTAGTATTATATTTGGAAATAAAGATTATTATAAAAATAAGCTATCAATAAAAGCTTGAAAAGAAAATGACCCAATGGAATTCAGTTTTCTGTCACATTTTCAAAAGGATAGGTACAGAAATGCAAGGTGTTTACATCAACAATTTTCAGTTTTCTTCCTTTGGAATATGTGCATGTGTTTGGAGTGGGGGTACAATATTGTCAGAAGTTGTTTTGAGAATTCCTTAACATGTCCTTGTTTCAGTCATTTGTAGTAAATGATTGGAGAGGTGCTAAAATAACATTATAGAATGGTTCTCTGTCTGATTTGATAAAGTCAAAGCCAGATCCTTTTGATTGGATCTGGCTAACTAGGTTTTAAACTAAACAAGTTTAGTAATCTTTGGTAGCTGGATCCTGGCATGCTAATTTGTAATTATCCATGTTTTGCACTTCTCTCTCCTGCTGCTTTATATTTGGCTTTTAAACTGTCTTTGATTACAAGACCAGAGCCAAAGGGGAAAAAAGCCATCCTACTTATGCTTTGAAAGCATGATAATTTTCTCAGATAACTAAAAATTCAATCACATGAACCCTATCATAGATATTTATGATAACAGAAGGAAAGACTTCATGGGAGTGCTTTTTAGTACCATAATTTACTTTGAAGTTTATAGTATTATCTTTTCCAAAATTCTGTTTACTCTTTGTTTTCTGTGTTGGTAGGAAATTGATAATCTCTGAATTAAGCATTTTCTCTAGCTGTTGATTTTCTGAATGGGGAAAATCCAGTATTAAATTGGAAAATTTGTATTTAAATCATATTACAACAACTGATATGGGAACTGGTTGAAATCATGGCTGAAGTGAAATCTGCATTTGCTTCCTACTCGCTCTTTCTTTTAACAGGGAAAACAAGAATTGGCTGATTTTAAAAGAGCCTGATCTCTGGTAAAACTGTGCACATGGTTTTGGTTTTTGTTTTTGTTTTTGTACCCACATGGTAGCTGAATTGACATTTAATCAAATTGTCTGTGCTGATCTTTTCTTACCCAGTGCTTTCTCATACCAGTGAAATCTCAGGTCCAATCTGATTCCTATTCTTATGAACCTAATTTTTGCATTTCTAAAGTGTTCCTACTTTCAACTGGAATAGTGCTGCAATCTCAGACAAATTCTGAGCTACTCACTGAATCTAGTAGCTGTGGCAATTAGTATATCAATAGAGAGGGAAACTTCAGAATCAGCCTATGCATTGTATATTTTCTGGGAAGCCTGTTGCTTAAGACAGCAGGGGAATGTATCTCTGACTATCATGTTTGGCATAGTCAATGAGAAGAAAAGCAGAGAAAATGTCAATTATATAGAAATGACTTTAGGTACCTTTTTCTGACTTTGTCTCCAGCTATTTGCCTTGAGAGGGTAGAACAGGATGCCTTTTGAATATTGCCTGCCTGACCTTATGGCAATGGTACTATATTTATATTAAATCAGAAAAGGGAAGAATGATTTACAGACTGTCCCTTCCTCCTTTAAAATGAAGAAGCCAGATCACAAGGAAAGAGGGAGTATTAACCATCATGTGCATCAAAAGTAGGAAACAAGGGACATAAACACTCTGTGTTTATAGTTAAAAAAAAAAAAAGTCAGAAGGAGATTGGTATCTGTGCTGTTTTTCTAATGCAGGAAATGTTGGAACTGAAAAACATGGTGGTAGGGTTTTTTTTACATTTTAAGAGTATTTTATTTTTCCAAATACATGCCAAAATAATTTTCAGTATTCACCTTCACAAAATCTTGTGTTCCAAGTTTTTCTAACTTTCCTATAGATAGCAAGCAATCCTATGCAGGTTAAACATATGCAATTCTTCTAAACATTTCCATGTTCGTCATGCTGAACCCCCCCCCCCCAAAAAAAAAAAAAATCAGTTCAAAAGAGAAAAAAAAAAAACTAAGCAAACAAACAACAACAAAATGGTGAAAATACAATGCTTGGCGTCACATTCATTCATTCTCCATAGTTCTCTTTCTGAATGGGGATAGTTCTTTCCATCATAAGTCTATTGAAATTGCTTAGCTTATTTTTTTTCCTTTTTACATTTTCTTCCCCCCCCCCTTTTTTTTTTTCCCCTGAGGCAATTGGGGTTAAGTGACTTGCCCAGGATCACACAGCTAGGACATGTTAAGTGTCTCAGGCCAAATTTGATCTCTGGTCCTCCTTCAGGGCTCATGCTCTATCCTCTGCATTAACTGGTTGCCCCTAGTCTAGTTTTTAATGAGCCTTAGAGAGGCAGCACCTTGCAGTGGAAAGAATTCTAGAGCTGAAAATGAAGATTTGAGTTTGCATTCTGATTATGCCATTTGCTTTGTGAAGTGATCACATCCTTTTTTTTTTTCTCCAGGCCTTTATTTTCTCATCACTAAAAAGAGGTGCTTGTATTATATGACATCTAAGAATTGTCATTTTAGAAAGGCACCATAGTGAAGTGGAAAGAGGCTAGGATTTGGAGTCAGAAGACCTAGGTTCAAATGTGAGTTTATCTTTGTGCCTTCAAGCAAGTGACTTAACTTCTCAGGGCCTAAGTTTCTTTATTTACAAAATGAGGTTGTCGAACTAGGTAGCCTTGAAAGTTTTCCAGCTATAAGTCTTATTCTGTGACCTAAAAGAGTAACAGCTTAAACTGGCTTTTTGGAATGGTTCAAGGAATCTTTGGGGTACTTTGAAATTCTTAAGAGGCTCTTAATGTGTCTGTGGCAGTGTGGGATGGCAGGTTACAATGTAGTAGTCTCAAATCTCTGCCTATCTCTTCCTCAGAAATGACTCCTTTCTGGAATATATTCCAATCAAATAGCTCAGGAAGATAAAAACTGTCTGCTGCCATGATAGGAGATAAGCGCATAGAAGATTCATTTATTTGTACATTCAACTACCATGTTATATAAAAGTGTAAGCAAGAGCTCTAGGTTCTACATATGTTCATGTGTGTGTGTATGAATAATACATATATTATATGAACATAATATTCATCTATGAATCCTACATAAATTACCTGGGGACTCTGATAAAAATAGGATAAAATCAGTGCCTAGAAAAGGTACCATGTGTACTTCATATAGGCCTAGGAAATTTGGATTACTCTGGATGTGAATTAAGGGTGTCTTGGTGAATGATGAAAAACTTAAGAATAACTTGGAGAATGTATAGAAATTAAAGAGGCAATAATTTGGAGGAGTAGGAAAAATGAAGACAAGTGAATGGATAAACTAACTTGAAGCAGTTCTTCTATTACTATCAAGAAGAAAAGGAATTGAAGGAAATCTGAACCAGTACCATATCCTTTTAGGTATGGCAATTTTAGGTGTTAAATTAAAAGAAATCAAATTAAGTTATATAGATTGAGTGCTCCCGGGTCTTTTCCCCTTCAGCATTAGAGATATGCTGAACACCTTTTATTGGTAAAACTCCTTCTTTGCCAGAAAACCCCAAATGACATTATGCCATTATTTCTATTGGTAGTATTTTAGCATCTACTTAAAAGAAAAAAAAAAAAAAACAAGTTAAACGTGATAGGTAGATGCAATTTCATGTGCAACTTTCTATTTCTGTTTTACTTCCTATTTAGAAATGTTAATTTTACTTGGTGTTAATTTTCATTTTCATTTTCATTTTTACTTGGTTTGTCTCTAACTAACCTCTGTTAGTTAATTCAAGAAATAACATTATTGCTACATTTTTCAGTTGAGGTAGCTTAAGCTGACTGAGGAGAAGTGAGTTGCCTAGGTTGATTTAGCTAGTAAGTATTGGGTTTGAGGCTTGAATGCACGTTATTTGATGCAAAATTTGGAGTAGTTAGAATATCATTGTTGCAATGTGGTTCTGACCTTTGAATATATATGTATATTCCTCTATTGTTCATCTTACTGCTCTATTGCTCATTTCTAATTTCAGTTTTGGAAATATAAATAGCAGAAGACTGTCAGATTGAAATTTATTATACAAAATCCCCAAGATCAGAGTTAATACAGACTTTTCCCATGTTAATGTTGGCATTAAAGTTAAATCCAGTTTTTAGAAGTGCCTAAATAATTTATATTTGTTTTCTTAGAAAGGACTTGTTTCACATGATTTGGAGATTTCTGTGATATCACTAAAGCTCTTTTACCTAATGGTTAGTGTTAACATATAACTAGGATAGATGGACTCTTGCATCCACAGAAGCATTAATTTAGAGCTATCAAGGACTTTAGAAGTCATCTCAGAAGCAATAGGACACCCCGAAAAAGGCAGCAAGGGCCAGAAAATTTAAACACCATGACTTTGACCATCATCTCTCTTCAGACAACTCGGGACTCTTGATTCTAAGAGCCTGAGAACAATGATATTTTCTAAATCAACAACTCTGCTTCCAGCTCATCCCCTACAACAATCACTGAGGGGGTAAATCATTGTGGAAAAGGAACCAACCTTCCTCATCCCCACCAGCAACAACTGCTGATCTGTCATCTAAGGCCTCTGGGCATAGGAGCTCTGGAAATGATAGTATCTTCTGTTTCCAGCCTATCCCACACAGTCACCACCTGGGAAAACAAACCCTGTGGAGAAGGGACATCCATCCTCACCAATAGCCAAACAACTGCCACATATAATACAGCTGGTCTAATGGCAAAAGAATTTTAAATGTATTCTGGACTGGACTGGTCCCTAATCTGTGGTGGGCCAAACAAAGCAAGCCAGCGGCAGATGAGTCAGAAATCAAATAACTTGGTTTTTGGAGTCTTGTAATCATTCAGTGGGTTATAGAACCAGAGTTAGTGTGGTGGTAACAGGAGTGTTACATCTGGTTTGGTTCTCTTAGCAGTTACAAGCAGAGAGATTGTTCATTGTTAGATGTGATTAATCACTTTCTGCTGTAGTATGTTAGCTATAGCTCTTTACTCTCAGGTCAGGATCTCCTGGGGAATAAGGAAGCTCCAACAAATCTAAATAGTTATCAATTAATATGAAAATCACAAACTCCTAAGAACATATCTGTTTTTGGTCCAAGCAAAACATTTTGTCAGAGGGTAAGATCATCCAGAGGATGAGCTCAAAAGATTGTTATTGTGCCAGGCTTAGGGCACAGACAGCGTACTTGCTGGACCTTAGCTCAGGGTTTCTCCTGATATCTTGATACTAGCTAGGTAAAGCAGCAAGGCACCTTGAGGTGAGAAAAAGAAGCAGCATGTGCCAGGTAAATCAAACAACACTACCATCTTGATTACTATCTCCCCTCAGACTGTAATAGAGACAGTCTAGGGCTCTGAATCCAAGAACCTTAAGAATAGCAGTATTTGTAGTCCAGGGCTCTCAGCCATCATCCTGAGAAGCAACCCCTGATAGCTGCTTTTTTAGATGCTAGCTATAACCTCAAGTATTGATGGCCCAGAAAAGACGGTTTCTCCTGTCAAAGTCCTTGGGACTTCAGATGATTCAACATCAGCTAATGATTTTATCATTGGAAATAACATTAAAGAAAATACATTAACATCTGTTTTGCTGCTATACCTTAAGAACTAAGGGATTTATTTTAATTCCAGTTTCTCTTCTTCCTCCAACTCTCATCTTCACCTATTGAAAAAGCAAAAAATTTAAAATCCATTACAAATATAAAGTCATATAAAACAAATGTCTGCATTATTCATGCCTCCTTACCCACCCTTTTGCCCCTTCCCCTCCCCCCAAAAAAATGTGAAAAAGAAAGAAAAAAGGTGTTTCAGTTTGGATTATATTTCTTTCAATTATCTGGAAGTGGGCAGCATTTTTCACCATGAGTCCTTTGGAATTGTGAGTTATTATACTTATAAGAGTTACTTTGTCTTTTATAGTTGGTTATCTTTACATAATTGCTTTTACTGTATAAAATTTTCCCTAGTTTATATCTTTAGTGCTTTGAACATAGAAAGTGCTTAAATACTTCATTGGATATTTTCAGTAGATATTCCAACCTTTTCATTTTACATTTGAGGAAAATAAGGCCTAGAGAAAAGAAACGACTTTTCCAAAGTCACATATGAAATAATTGACAGAGAGTCAGAACTTGAATCTAGATCCTTGAACTCCATATCCAGCATACTTATTACTTCATCATGCTGTCTTCCCCTTATGTGAGTGTCTGGAAAATGGAGAATTTTTTCTCTACTTCCATTCACAGTCACATTCTTTTTTATGTGGCTGAGCTGAATCTTTTTGTGTTTGAGCTGTGTCGTCCTAATTTGGCAATCCAAACTGTTCTGTTGGTATAGGTTTGCTATTGCTTCAGGGGTTTCCAGTCCTCAGTGTTGTGGTCAGAAAAACTGATTTTATAAGTTTGAAAGTATGTGTACTTTCTGTTACATATCTATAGTATTTGCTTACATCCTCATAAGAACTGGCTAAAGAAAATATTCCAAAATGACCTGCTGAGAATATGGATAGCAAGCAGCAATATAGTTTAGTGATTTAGATTTGTGTGTTCTTTTTATCTCTGAGAAGAACAGGCAAATGGGAAGTGCCTACTTAGTTATTTGCCCTCACCTTTTTAAGTCTGTTGCAAGTCAATTTAATCCTTAAATCTTTGCCAAATTGCAGATTTACATTCTTAATCATTCCAGCTGATCATTGTTAGGTGTCTCCATAGTCTTTGACAATCTCACTTTTTGCTTTTGTTTCACACAAAGCATCTGTGGTATTGTGTTGAAATCTTTCTGTGTTTTTTCTGTCTACCAGACAGTTGGAGATAATCTTCTATCACTAGCACCTCAAAAGCCTGGGTTGCTCCTGTAGCATTGCACTTCGTTGCGTGTTTTTAGATGGTTTTTGTCAAGAACTGTCGCTGAAAGTTAAAGTAACTGCAATTAAAACACTTAAGATTGTTCCTTTTATACCATGTTGAGTGAGTCTTGGGTTGTAAAAAATAGGTGCTCTATCAATGTGACTTAAGGCAGAATGGTGTTTTTAGGGACAAAGGAAATGATCAATGCCTGGGTTCTATACCAGACATTTCTCAAAACCTTTCAGGTGGCTGAGGTGATGGAACATCTAGTTAATGTATCTGTAGTTGTATAATATGTTCTGAAATTTGGTCAGTAACAAGACTATTGTAGCCTGATAGAAGTTCTTGATTAGGGAGGAAGTGTGGGCATTAATTCTATTTTTCAAAGAAGCTCAGAGCCGATAGGCTCTATGTATACTGAGGACTTGGCTTTTACCATTCAATAAATATCCTATCAAAAAAAGCTAGAGAGGATTTAATTTTATTAAATTTAGGATTTAATTTTCTTTTGTTCATTCATTGGTTCTGATGTTCACAGTAAACAAGGTTACTTTGGAGAGATTATGCCATTCATTTAAGAAAACTCAGCTACCACCCCTAACTCAGGGCCTTTTCAACTTCTTACATAGACTAATTGTTCTTACTGTTTCAGATTTCCCATTTACTAGTTTATCTTCCATACAGCTGCTAAATTGACATTTTTAAAGTGCAGATGTGACTATGTCACCCCCTTCCTTACAAAGTTCCAGCACTTCCTATAGCCCCCAAGATAAAACATAAAACTCTATTTTACATCAGAACCTTTCACAATTATATATCCAACCATACTTTGCTAAACTTCTTATCATGTTAGTTCCCCTTATGGTATTTACTTACCAGATAAGCCAGTCAACTTGCTATTCTTCATATACATATTCTTTCTCAAAAATTTATACCTTTTTGTGATGACCATATTTAGCACCCAGGGTATTTTAAAATCAGCTGGAGTTAGGATAAGTGAAAGTCCTTGATCTTTATTCATTGTGGAGGTGAAGGGGAATGGATAAGAAGTGAGAGCAATCATGACATGAATCTGGCCAGCAGTGCCTCTGGCTCTCACATCTCCATCCACCAAATTCTCTACCCAGTCTCCTATACAACACTTCAAACTTGCACAGAGAGTGGGAGGGGCCCTTCTTTCTCCAAGCATATATTAATAGAGTATTGTCCAATTGGTAATTAGCCATAAGTGCTTGGACTGGTCTCAGTGCATCTGCTCAGCTTCAGCCCGTTACACCTTTTCCCAGTCTGCCCTAGAAGAAATGCACCCCTTCTTTTCTTCTATGTCTCTATTCCTCAAAAATTTCAGGTCAAGATTAAAGCTTTTAGTAATAACCTCTACCAACTGTAAATTATTTTATGTATATTTTGTGTTTGCTTATACATATATGTTGTTTTCTCTGATCAACTGTAAGTTTGTTGAGGTTAAGCATTGTTTTTTTCTTTGTATTCCATGTGTCAGACACATAATAAACACTTGTTGATTAATTGCAAATAACTGTACAAATATCATAGATACTACATTTTAAGCTCTCTAAGGGAAAATTGAGAAATAATTTGACCTTTTATGAACAAAGGAGAATCCAGAACAGAAATATTCCAAGGTATATTTTTCTAGGCTTTAAGAAAAGAGATTTCACTTAATTCATGTTAGATATTAGGCTTAGGGTAGATTGCACAACTCACAGCTATACCAGTTGGAAAGAATCATTTGCCTAGTGTCTTTGCAAATAAGCAAATCCTCTTAAAGCAAACTCTCCATGAGGAAATAACCTTTGGAGGCAATATTCGATTCTAACTTGTCTGACTAGTAAGATTTCATCTGGGCTCTTTACACACACAGAGACACACACACACAATACAGACATTCTTTTTCTCCTATCTTATGTCTAATGTTTTATTTTGTACTTATTTGGAACATTAAACCACTCCTATAAGTCACAAAATGATAGTATTTTAGATCTGATACTCTTTAGAATTCTAGAGTGTCCAAGCCCCAGGAATCTTACTTGGCTTAGATTTTACAAAATCTCTGGAGACCATTAAGCAATCTATCCT
The DNA here is from genome assembly GCF_016432865.1 of Antechinus flavipes. Classification (NCBI taxonomy): domain Eukaryota; kingdom Metazoa; phylum Chordata; class Mammalia; order Dasyuromorphia; family Dasyuridae; genus Antechinus; species Antechinus flavipes. The sequence continues at coordinate 341,457,387 of NC_067398.1, read as the reverse complement.
GTCACATCAGTCTATAGATTGTTTAAGGGCTTACTTTCATAGCAGTGAGGAAACTCAGGTTTGAAACAAGTCTCAATAATTCATCAGACATTTGTTAAATTATGAGCTGAGCACTGTGCTAGGCAGTGGCAGAATGCAAAATTAAAATAGGACCCAATTATTGCCTCCTTTTATTCTGAATGTTTTCTCTGTTGTTTTTTAAAGCCAAGGAAGAGAGTGATAGGTAAGGATGGATGGGAGAGCATAATAGATAGAAGCCCTACCTTAGAATCAAGATAACTTCCTAACTTCATAGTAGATTTTGGATAAATCACTAAGTTTTTTTTTTTTTTTTCTTCAGGATTTAATATCTATATCTCTTTTTTTTTTCTTTTCTTTTCTTTCTTTCTTTTTTTTTTTTTAATAACTTTTTATTGATAGGACCCATGCCAGGGTAATTTTTTACAGCATTATCCCTTGCATTCACTTTTGTTCCGATTTTTCCCCTCCCTTCCTCCACCCCCTCCCCCAGAAGGCAAGCAGTCCTTTACATGTTGAATAGGTTACAGTATATCCTAGATACAATATACGTGTGCAGAACCGAACAGTTTTCTTGTTGCACAGGGAGAATTGAATTCAGAAGGTATAAATAACCCGGGAAGAAAAACAAAAATGCAAGCAGTTTATATTCATTTCCCAGTGTTCTTTCTTTGGGTGTAGCTGCTTCTGTCCATCTTTGATCAATTAAAACTCTCTTTATCGAAGAGATGCACTTCCATCAGAATACATCCTCAAATAGTATCATTGTTGAGGTATATAATGGTCTCCTGGTTCTGCTTGTTTCACTTAGCATCAGTTCATGTAAGTCTTGCCAGTCCTCTCTGTATTCACCCTGCTGGTCATTCCTTACAGAACAATAATATTCCATAACATTCATATACCACAATTTATTCAACCATTCTCTAATTGATGGACATCCTTTCATTTTCCAGCTTCTCAAACTACAAACAGGGCTGCCACAAACATTTTGGCACATACAGGTCCCTTTCCTTTCTTTAGTATCTCTTTGGGGTATAAACCCAGTAGAAACACTGCTGGATCAAAGGGTATGCACAGTTTGATAACTTTTTGAGCATAGTTCCAAATTGCTCTCCAGAATGGTTGGATGTGTTCACAATTCCACCAACAATGTATCAGTGTCCCTGTTTTCCCACATCTCCTCCAACATTCCACATTATCTTTCCCTGTCATTCTAGCCAATCTGACAGGTGTGTAGTGGTATCTCAGAGTGGTCTTAATTTGCATTTCTCTGATCAATAATGATTTGGAGCATATTTTCATATGTCTATAAATAGTTTCAATTTCTTCGTCTGAGAATTGTCTGTTCATATCCTTTGACCATTTATCAATTGGAGAATGGTTTGATTTCTTGTAGATTAGAGTCAGTTCTCTATATATTTTGGAAATGAGGCCTTTATCAGAACCTTTGATTGTAAAAATGTTTTCCCAGTTTATTGTTTCCCTTCTAATCTTGTCTGCATTTGTTTTGTTTGTACAAAAACTTTTCAATTTGGTATAATCAAAATTTTCTATTTTGTGGTCAATAGTGATCTCTAGTTCTTCTTTGGTCATAAATTCCTCCCTTTTCCACAGGTCTGAGAGGTAAATTATCCTGTGCTCTTCCAATTTATTTATAATCTCATTCTTTATGCCTAGGTCATGAACCCATTTTGACCTTATCTTGGTGTACATTGTTAAGTGTGGGTCAATGCCTAGTTTCTGCCATACTGTAAATCACTTAGTTTCTTAGTGATTTATTAGTAAATGCCTACTACCAAAGGTTATTTTAGTTCAGGGGTCCTCAAACTACGGCCTGTGGGCCAGATACAGCAGTTGAGGACAATTATCCCCCTCACCCAGGGCTATGAAGTTTCTTTATTTAAAGGCCCACAAAACAAAGTTTTTGTTTTTACTGTAGTCCAGCCCTCCAACAGTCTGAGGGACAGTGAACTGGCCCCCATTTTAAAAGTTTGAGGACCCCTGAGTTAGTTTCTCAGTACTCCAAAATAAGCTTTGGTAGTAGACATTTTAAAAAAATATATTTAAAGTAGTGTTTTATTTTGTTTTCAACATTCATTTCATTAAGGTTTTGTTTTCCACATTTGTTCCCTTACTCCTCTCTCCCCAATACTGTAAGCAATCAGATATATATATTAAACATATAGAATCCTTCTAAACATATTTCCATATTTGTCATGTTATGCAACAAAATCAGTAGATATTTTTCTACTCTGATGAATTACAAGTTACCTTAAAAAAATCTCATAGGAAGTTGGAGGAGGAAGGGAATAATTATTTATATAGAACCTGTTATGTACCTACAACTGTTTCACAAATATCATCTCATGCGATGAAAAACTCTTAAAAGATAGATGCTACTATTTATTATCCCCATATTACAATTCAGGAAACTGAGGTAAATACAAATTAATGACTTCTCTAGTCTGAGGCTGGATTTGAATTCAAGTCTTCCCCATTGCAGGCCCAGCACTGTATTCACTGCATCACTGCATCAGGTAGTATGATCTGTCCCTTAAACAAAGATTACATAAAAAGGACAGCAATAGAAGAGATACCCAGTCATTCTCTGAAGGAATAACTAAGAAAAATTTAGAATGGTATCTGTGTTCTCAGATGTCTGTGTACCAATGTACAAAATATGTAAAATAAGATGATCTTGATATTTTAATGTAAGGAAGTCAAGAAAGCCAAATAAATAGCTCTAAAGCTAGGATGGAATTCATGTGTTAATTAAAATTGAAAATCAATTTTCAGCATTATTGATATAAATATTGTCCCTAGAATGAAGGAGATGGTAGTCCTGTACCTTCTGTACCTTCTGTCCTTATCAGATAACTTTTGGAGTATTATATATCATATTGTAAGAGAATTATCATTGGAGTGCTTCCAGAAGAGTAAGTAACCAAGATGGTGAGTAGATTTAAAATCATAACTTCTGGAAAATATTTTAAGGAACTTTGAATATATGTTCAAATATTTTTAGAAGAGAAGTTTTCTGTTTGGAGAGTGAGACTAACAATGACAGCTATCCTCAGATATTTTCCAGGGCTGTCATAGTTATGATTTTTGAAACCTAAAGTGGGAGCAATGAGGTAGAAAGTATAGATCAATGGATTTGGCTCATCATAAGGAAGAATTATTCAGCCATTAGAAGAGTCTAAAACTGTAATGTTATTTCTTATAAGGTAGTGAATGCCTTATTATTGAAAATATTACAGAAAGAAGCATGATAATTACCTATCAGGACTGCCATAAAGAGACTCCTGCACTAGCAAGGAGGTTAAATTACATGAATTATAAGTACCTTTTAAACCCAGGATTCTTATTTCATTTTACCAACTCTGTAAAATCTCTAGGTGTTCTTAATGTTTTCATTGCAGTTGTTTGTATTCTAAGTACAATGAAAGCAAACATAGGAAGATGATTCTACTTGAGCAGAGAAATCCATTTCCTCATCCCCTCCCCCCAAGTTTTTGTAAAGATTTTGTTCAATTGGGGATGACAAAGTAACACATGGAAAAATTAAATTAGGAACTCAGTTGTGGTACTTAAGAGTAAAGGAGATTATCTATTTCTTCTTGCAACTCTCAACTTCTCCTTTAGGAATTTAGATGCTACACCACTTGGTGCATATGTTTAATATTGGTATTGCTTCATTATCTATGGTATCCTTTAGCAAGGGTATAGTTTCCTTCCTTATCTGTTTTAATTAGATCAATTTTTGTTATTGCTTGGTCTGAGATCAGGATAGCTACCCCTGCTTTTTTTTACTTCACCTGAAGCATAATAGATTCTGCTCCAGCCTTTACTTTTATTCTGTATGTATTGCTCTGCTTTAAACGTGTTTTTTGTAAACAACATACTGTAGGATTCTGGCTTTTAATCCAGTTTGCTATCTGCTTACTTTTTATGGGAGAGTTCACCTTTTCACATTTACAGTTAAAACTGCTAATTCTGTATTTCCTACTATCTTATTAACCCCAAATTATACTTTTCTCTTTCTTTTTCCCCTTTCCCTTCTCCCCAGCATTTTACTTAGGAGCACTACTTGCCTCAAGCAATCCTCCCCCTTTCTTATACCTTTACCCTACTATTTCTCTTTTCCCTTCTATTTAGCCTACCCCTTCCCTTTTCCCCTTTCCCCTCCCACTTATCTTTAAGATTAGAGATGTTTCTTTGTGAAACCAAATATATCTAATGTAATTTTTTTTATATTCTTTTTTTGTGCCAAATCTAATAAGAGTAAGATTCATACAATATTTGTCACCTCCCTTCTTTCCTTCAATTATAATGTTTTCTTTGTCTCTTCCTGAGATATAATTTCCCTCAATTTATCTCCATTTTCCCTTTTTTTTCTGTTACAATTCCCTTTCCATTTCTAGTTTCTTTTTTATAACAGTAAACTCAGATTATACATGTACTTTCAATGTATACCCATAACAGAAATACAGTTCTCAAGAGTTTTTTTTTCTCTTGAGTTCTATATTTGGAGGTCAAATTTTTTGTTTAGTTCTGGTCTTTTCATCAAAAATAATGGAATTCACCAGTTTCATTGAATGTCCATCTTCTTTCCAGAAAGAAAATGCTCAGTTTAGTAGAGTGATTTATTCTTGGTTGCATTCCAAGTTCCTTTACCTTTCAGAATATCAGATTCCAGGCCTGTTGATACTTTAAAGTGGAAGCTACCAGGTCTTGAGTAATCCTTATTGTGGTTCCTCAGAATTTGAATTGTTTCTTTCTGGCTGCTTGTAATATTTTTTCCTTGGTCCGATTAAGAGAGCTGCAAGAAAAAATAGACAGCAAAACTATAATAGTGGGAGATCTCAATCTTGCTCTCTCAAAACTGGATAAATCAAATCACAAAATGAATAAGAAAGAAGTTAAAGAGGTAAATAGAATATTAGAAAAGTTAGGTATGATAGATCTTAGGAGAAAATTGAATGGAGATAGAAAAGACTACACTTTCTTCTCGGAAATTCATAGTAGATATACAAAAATTGACCATATATTAGGACATAAAGACCTCAAAATCAAATGCAAAAAGACAGAAATAGTAAATGCTTTTTTTTTTTTTTTTTCAGATCAAGATGCAATAAAAATTACATTCAATAAAGGGCCAGGGGAAAATAGACCAAAAAGAAATTGGAAACTAAATAATCTCATCCTAAAGAATGAATGGATGAAACTGTAAATCATAGACTCAATCAATAATTTCATCCAAGGAGATGACAATAATGAGACAACATGCCAAAATTTGTGGGACGCAGCCAAAGCAGTAATAAGGGGAAATTTTATATCTCTAGATGCTTATTTGCATAAAATAGAGAAAAGAGAAGATCAGTAAATTGGCCTTGCAGCTAAAAAAGCTAGAAAAAGAACAAATTAAAAACCCCCAGTCAAATAACAGACTTGAAATGCTAACAATAAAAGGAGAGATCAATTAAATTGAAACTAAAAAAACTATTGAATTAATAAAACTAAGAGTTGGTTTTATGAAAAAAAAATAAAATAGATAAACCTTTAGTTAATTTGATTAGAAAAAGGAAAGAGGAAAATCAAATTGTTAGTCTTAAAAATGAAAAGGGAAAACTATCCACTAATGAAGAAGAAACTAAAGCAATTATCAGGAGTTATTTTGCCCAACTAAAGCCAATAAATTTGACAATCTAAGTGGAATGGAGGAATACCTGCAAAAAATAGATTGTCCAGATTAAGAGAAGAGAAAATAATTTACTTAAATAGTCCCATTTTAGAAAAAGAAATAGAACAAGCTATTAATCAACTCCCTAAGAAAAAATTCCCCAGTACTAGATGGATTTACATGTGAATTGTACTAAACATTTAAAGAACAATTAACTTCAATGCTATATAAACTATTTGAAACAATAGGGAATGAAGAACTCCTACCAAATTCCTTTTATGACACAGACATGGTACTGATATCTAAACCAGGTAGGATGAAAACAGAGAAAGAAAATTGTAGACCAATATCCCTAATAAATATTGATGCAAGAATCTTAAATAAACTATTAGCAAAGAGATTACAGATAATCATCCCCAGAATAATACACCATGACTAAGTAGGGTTTATACCAGGAATGCAGGGCTGGTTCAATATTAGGAAAACTATTAATATAATTGACTATATCAATAATTAAATTAACAAAAATCATATGATTATCTGAATAGATGCTGAAAAAGCATTTGATAAAATCTAACACCCATTCCTATTAAAAACCCTAGAGAGTATAGGAATAACTGGACTTCTCCTTAAAATAGTCAGTAGCACCTATTTAAAAACTATTAACAAGCATCATATGTAATAGGGATAAACTAGAACCATTCCCAGTGAGATCGGGGTGAAACAAGATTGCCCACTATTATCATTACTATTCAATATTGTATTAGAAATACTAGCCTTGGCAATAAGAGAAGAAAAGGAGTTTAGAGGAATTAGAGTAGATAGTGAGGAAATCAAATTATCATTCTTTGCAAATGATATGATGGTATACTTAGAGAACTCCACAGAATCAACTAAAAAGCTATTAGAAATAATCCACGACATTAGCAAAATTGCAGGATACAAAATAAATCCATATAAATCATCAGCATTCTTATACATCGCTAATACAATCCAACATCAAGATACAAAGAGAAATTCCATTTGAAATAACTATTGATAATATAAAATATTTGGGAATTTATCTGCCAAGGGGATATCAGGAACTATACAAGCAAAACTACAAAACACTTTCACACAAATAAAGTCAGATCTAAGCAATTAGAAAAATATCAAGTGCTATTGGATAGATTGAGCAAATATAATAAAGATGACAATACTCCTTAAAATAATTTATTTATTTAGTGCTATACCAATCAAACTCCCAAGAAATTTTTTTACTGAATTAGAAAAAATAACAACAAAATTCATCTGGAAGAACAAAAGGACAAGAATTTCAAAGAAATTAATGAAAAGAAAAGCAAATGAAGGTGTCCTAGCTGTACCAGATCTAAAACTATATTATAAAGTAGTGGTCATTAAAACCATTTGGTACTGGCTAAGAAATAGAGAAGTTGATCAGTGGAATAGGTTGGGCTCACAGAACAAAATAGCCAATGACTATAACAATCTTGTATTTGAAAAACCTAGAGGCCCCAGCTTTTGAGATAAGAATTCACTATTTGACAAACTGCTGGGAAAATGGGGAAAATGGCAGAAAGTAGACACAGACCCATACCTTACGCCATATACCAAGATAATGTTGAAATGGTTTCATGATCTAGACATTAAGAATGATATTATAAACAAATTAGAAGAACATACGATAGTTTATCTCTCAGGTAAACTGGAAGAAGAAGGAATTTGTGACCAAAGAAGAACTAGAGACCATTATTTATCATAAAATAGATAATTTTGATTATATTAAGTTAAAAAGGTTTTGTACAAAAAAATTAATGCAGACCAGATTAGAAGAGAAGCAATAAACTAGGAAAATATTTTTATATCCAAAGGATCCAAAAAGCCTCATTTCTAAAATATATAGAGAATTGACTCAAATTTATAATAGTTCAAGCCATTCTCCAAGTGATAAATGGTCAAAGGATATGAACAGACAATTTTCAGATAAAGAAATTGAAACTATTTGTAGCCACATGAAAAGGTGTTCCAAATCACTATTAGTCAGAGAAATGCAAATTAAGACAACTCTGAGATACCACTACACACCTCTCAGATTAGCTAAAATGACAGGAAAAGATAATGACCAATGTTGGAGGGGATGTCGGAAAACTGGGACACTGTGAACAGATCCAACAATTCTAGAGAGCAATTTGGAACTATGCTCAAAAAGTTATCAAATCGTGCATACCCTTTGATCCAGCAGTGTTTCTACTGGGCTTATATCCCAAAGAGATCTTAAAGAAGGGAAAGGGACCCACATGTGGCAGCCCTTTTTGTAGTGGCAAGAAACTGGAAACTGAGTGGATACTCATGAGTTGGAGAATGGCTGATTAAATTATGGTATATGAATGCTATTGAATACTCTTGTTCTGTAATAAACAACCACCAGAATGATTTCAGAGAGGCTTGGAGAGATCTTCCTGAACTGATGCTAAGTGAAATGAACAGAACCAGGAGCTCATTATACATGCAACAATAAGGTCATATGATGATCAGTTCTGATGAATGTGGCTGTCTTCAACATTGAGATGATTTAAACCAATTCCACTTGTACAGTGGTGAAGAAAACCATCTGCATCCAGAGAGAGAGAACCATGGGAACAGAGTGTGGAACACAACATAGCATTCTTATTCTCTCTGTTATTTGCTTGCATTTTGTTTTCTTTCTCCGTTTTTTTTTTTTCTTCCTTCTTGATCTGATTTTTCTTGTGCAACAAGATAATTGTATAAATATATATACACATATTGGCTCTAACATGTATTTCAACATATTTAACATGTATTGGACTACCTGCCAGCTAGGGAAAGGGGTGGGGGGAAGAAGGGGAAAATATGGAACAAAAGATTATACAAAGGTCAATGTTGGAAAAATTACCCATTCATATGCTTTGTAAATAAAAAGCTTTAATAATAAACATTTTTTTTAAAAAAAAAAGGAGTTAAGATAAGGGAAGTCATTGAACTGAGCCCATCAAGGAAACCTATGTGAAAGAGGTAGGATATAAGTAAGACATTTAAAAAAAAAGATTGGAGGGTGGGGGAAGCCTTGTAGGCAAGGAATATAGCAAATGAAACAAAGGCAGTGAGGTTAGATGAGCAGCAGATGGTTTGGTAAGAGCAGAAAGGTTGTGTTAGAGAAGAAAAGCTGTGGTTGAATGGGTTTATTGGAGCTATGTTGCAGAGGGAAGAAGTATCTTTAAGTGTATCAGAATTTTGTTTCTACTGTCTCAAGGCACAGGTTAGTGCCAAATTGTAGGGGAGATGTGGAGCACTTCTAGTTTCCCTCCCTGGGGAACTCCAACTGTGTTAGAGTTTGCAGAATGAACTAAAGGGAAGAGCATGGGCCTGAGGAGTCAGGAGCTGTGGATATCACTTAACCTCTGCGTCTTAGTTTCCTTAGTTGTAAGGAAACTGATATAAACATATCCTGCCTCTTGGATGATGTGTGAGAAAAGTATTTTGGCAGTATGTGAAACCATTATTATTAGTAATTTTTAAAAAGTGATTATATGAGTAAATGTGATGTTACCTGGAGAATTAGAATGAGAATAAATGAAATAAATGTAAAAAGGTTCTAAGTAATAAGGCCTGTGGCATATGATAATGATTTCTTCCTCAACCCCTCTTTTCTATATTTGCTTGTTCTCTGAATTGCAGTTTCTTCCCTTTTCAGCCCTCCCATTCAGCATTTTTCCGCATTGGACACCTGAGCAATGTAGAGCTGGATGATGAGCTACTTGATTCGGTGAGTTGATGAGGAAGTTGAATTGAGCTTCATGGTCTGAAATGAGCAGAGGAAAAACTATTGGTTGAAGTAAAGGAGGGAATTCAGTTTAATATAAAGATAAGGGACTGTGTGGTAAACAACCCTGTGTCTGCAAGATAATATCTGAGAATGGGGTAATGCTGATATTTTAAAATATATTTTTATTTATTTCATTAAACATTTCTCAATTACATGTAAAAAAATTAACATTGACTTTTTAAAAATTTTTGAGTTCTAAATTCCTTCCTTCTCATCTTGCCTCTTGAGAAGGCAACAGTAGATTGATTATACATGTGAAATAATGCCAAAAAATATTTCCATATTATCCAGGTTACAAAAACAAACACACACACACACACACACACACACAACAATAAAGTAAAAAAAAAAAAAAGCTCTCAGAGTTCATCTCTTCTCTCTGTGAAGATGAATAGCATTTTTCATCATGGTTCCTTTGGAACTGTCTTGTATCATTATCTTCATCAGGCTCACTAAGTTACTCACTAAGTAATTATTGTTGTTACTGTCTACAGTGTTGTCCTGGTTCTTTTCACTTCAGCTTGCATCAGTTCATATAAGTCTTTGCAAGTTTTTTGGAAAGTATCCTGTTCACCATTTCTTACAGCACAATAGTATTTCATCACAATGACATGCCATAACTTGTTCCCGATATTATAATATTATTCCGATATTATTATATTAAAGAATAACTGAATGATTAAGTTATTCTGAGTATTATAAATATTCAAATCAGTTACAAAGGACTTAGGAAAAAGATGCTGTCCACCCAGAGAAAGAACTAATAAATAAAAGTGTGTATAGTATGGTTTTGTGTGTGTGTGTGTGTGTGTGTGTGTGTGTGTGTGTGAGAGAGAGAGAGAGAGAGAGAGAGAGAATGAGAGAATGGTATTAGGAGAGAGAGAGGAAGAGAGAGGGACAATTCAGGACTTAAAATGTAATACTCCCCCACTTATATACAATTTTAGGGGAACAGAGATAAGACAATAGAGAGAACTGAAGGAGTCAGTGGTATGTCTCCTTAGTTAAAGCTACCTGAACCACTTGTCACTGAAAGATTATTAATTTGGATTTCAGTGTGGACCCCTTAGCCTGTTTCTATTCTTTATCATACAATCAGCATCATTCATTTTACATATATGAATATATAATGCAACCAGTTCTATTAATTAGGTATAATTAATATAAAAGAAAAATATAAATATGTGTTTATATATTCATTTATTTTTCAATTTTGAGTTCCAAATTGTCGTCTTCCAAATTTCTCCTGTCCCTAAGAGAAGGCAAGCAAGATGATATCAGTTATACATGTGAAATCAGGCAAAACTTATTTCCCTTGGGGATGTGAGGTACTGTCCCAAGCTTCAGGCTTTTTCATGCTACTGTTTTCAAAGCTAGTTCTGGGAGTCTACAAGTTTTCAATGCATGCATGGTAATATGATCCAAGGGGAGGTGTGGTAGCTATTTTTCTAATCTGTGCTCTGGTCTTGGGAAGAAGGCTCCTGTTCTTCTACAGCAGCAAGTACTAAGCTCCTCTTGGCTCTGAAATTGATTAAGTCTCTTGCTATCCTGTGTATAAACATTAATTGCCATGTAAGTGCAACCAGGAACTGTGCTTGCTTGTGACAGATCAGAAATGTTCTAGTCTACCCTTGAATTTCTGCCCAGAATTGCTTACAGGCAATTAGAATTGTTTATCAGTACCAGCTGCACCCAGTGCCAGCAAAGGGTCCCCTGCAATCTCTTTTTTACTAATTGTCCAACATCTTTATCAGCTTAGAACTAAGTGTTCTCAAAGCCACTGCTGCCACTGCCACTGTTGAAGCTACCTCCTAGTCCCACCACTAACACTACTGCTTCATGCTCTGGGCAGGCTCTCTCCCCAATGGCATAACCCTTTCTTGCCAGCCTTCTACCTTGTCTTAGGCTGATAAAATACTTCACTCTGACCTTTTGTTGCCTCTGCTGATCCAAAATTTGATTTGAAGAGTTATTTTCAAGTTATTTGGAGAGGAATATTGGGAGGATTCAGTTGAGTTGCTGCTTGTACTACTCTGTCTTGGCTCTGCCTCCACTTCATTCATTCTTAAATATACAGGCTAATGGATTAGTTTAAATCTATCCTCACTGTTGGGAAAATAACTCAAAATATATATCCTATAATTGTTAAGTTAGTACTGCCATTAGAGTTTTGCAGATAACATTATTACATTAGCTTAATTTGTTGTGCCACAAGGTTCACAAAAAGTGCATATGAGTGCATTCTATTCATATACAAGTTAACTCAGTTTTGTTCAGTGATATAGGCTGGGTATTTTTAAAATTGAATTTTCTTTTCACAACAGTATTTTATCTTTCCAGTTACATGTAGAGATAGTTTTCAGTATTCATTTTTGTAAGACTTTGTTCCATATTTTTTCTCACTCTCTCTTACCTCTTTCCTCCCCAAGACAGCAAGCAATGTGATACAGGTTATCTATATACAATCACTTTAAATGTATTTCTATGTTATTCATGTTGTGCAAGAAAAATTAGACCAAAAGGGAAAAAAAAACACAAGAAAGAAAAAGCAAACCAAAAAAAGGTGAAAGTATTATGATTTGATTTGTACTCAGACTTCACAGTTCTCTCTTTGGATGCAGTTGGCATTTTCCATCCCAAGTCTGTGGGAATTGTGTTGGATGTCTGTATTGCTGAAAAGAGTTAGGTTTATCATAGTTGATCATCACATAATCTTGCTGTTGGTGTGTACAATGTTCTACTAGTTCTGTTCACTCAGCATCATTTCGTGTTAGTCTTTTAAGCTTTTCTGAAATCAGCCTATCGATCATTTCTTATAGAAAAATAATACTCTGTTACATTCATATACCATAACTTATTCATCTGTTTCCCAGTTGATGGGCTTCACTCAATTTTCAATTCTTTACCCCCATAAAAAGTTGCTAAAAATATTTTTTGCACAGGTAGGGTTCTTTCTCCTCATTTATGTTCTTGTTGGAATACATACCTAGCAGCCATGTTGCTAGATCAAAGGGTATGCAGTTTTATAGCCTTTCTGACAAAGTTCCAAATTGCTCTCCAGAATGGTTGGATCATTCTGTCATTCTACCAACAATGCACTACTGTCCCAGTTTTCCCACATCCCCTCCAATATTATCTTTTTCTGTCTTCTTAGCCAACCTGATAGGTATGAAGTGACAACTTCAGAATTGTCTTGATTTTCATTTTTCTAATCAGTAGTGATTTAGAGCATTTTAAAAAATATGTCTAGAAATGACTTTAATTTTTTCACCTGAGAATTGTCTGTTCATATGCTTTGACCATTCATCAATTGGGGATTGACTAGTTGAATTTTTTTCCTATTAAAAATGGGCTGATATTTTCTTAATGGATAAAAAAATAGTTCACCTTTACAGAGGGATGAGGTGGTCCTTGATTTGCAATTTCACTCAAGGGAATATTAAACCTTTTTGTGATGGACACAGGACATTCAAGAAAGCTTAGATGATAGAAACAGAACTGAAACAGTGTTAGAGCTTATATGAAAAGCAAGGAGTTTTATGTGTAAAAATATTCAGAAGTGTTTTTATCATCATGCATATGCATGGTCTCATTTTTCTTTTCCAGGAGATGGATGCACCTCATCATTTTCCTCGGGAAATACCACATAATGAGAAACTCCTGTCCCTAAAGTATGAGGTAAGCATTCTCTTTGGGAATTTCAGATTGAACTGCTAATTCTCCCCTTATTCCCCATTCCATAATGTCAAATCATGTCTAAGGGTCTCTGCCTTCTTTAAGAAGACTCCTTGAAATCCACCATCTTCCTGCCCAGAATAGCTACCAATCTGGAACAGACTTGTATTCCTGAAGAAAATGTATGTAGCCTTGTGAGAAAGTAAAACCTCGTAGTGAACAAACTCCTATTTCAGTCTACATGGTACAAGAGTGCATGCATGGGAACAACCCCGAAAAGATGTTTCTAGGATCACTGGGGGCTAGTGGAAGGTTGCACTATGTATAGTTATATTTGATGCTAACAAGGCTGATTCTGACGTTCTTACAAAGTTGAACCATCTGTTATTTCCCCATATCTGTTTTTTTAAAAAAGCAACTTCTTTCCTTGGGTCACTTGGAAAACTGCCAGCTTCAGAAAGGTCACATTGGGTCTCCATTGGTCTCTTTCCATTTTATCAAATAGTGCCTGGGAATGTTTCCCTCTACCCCTGAGAAGCCAGCAACTCCCTTTTCTCAAGCTTTTTCCTGCAGCTGCTCTGTCCTTCTGGGTTTTCTAAAAAACTGGGGTTAGTAAGCAAAGTATTTCTTTTTTTCCCTTTACTATTGCCTCCAGAGCTTGGATTATGACAATAGTGAAAACCAGTTGTTCCTAGAAGAAGAGAGGAGAATAAACCACACAGTAAGTTTGGATTCAGAGTTGGGTGGTCCAAGAAGCTGCCTAGCACTTAGAGCCTGAAATAGAATCCATCTATCCCATGAGAACACAAAGGGAGCATTCTGGGACATGGAATCTCATCTGTCTTGAGTTATTTTTTAGATCTTATTTCAGATTGCTTTCACACTGTTTCCTGGTCTGTACAATAGTGGGACTTCCAAAATTCCAGTGTTTCTAAGATCTGAGGATATTGGCATCCTCACATAGCACACTTCTCACTAGCACAGCCCTCCATGGGATGAGAAATTTGATCTTCTTGACAAAAACAATGAGCATGGTTTTTTCTTTCTTAACCAAAATTAAAAATGGGGCCAGTTTTGGGTGTAAGGAGGACAAACAGAAAAAAATCTATTACAGTGGATTCATCTGTTAAAATTGGATAACTGAAGAACTACATTAATTTTGCAGATGTGACGTTGAGTGGGACAAATGTTTATAAAAAGACAGTATATATTCCTGTAGGTACAATAACCCAATCAAACTCTGATGTGTTTCATTGTAGAGATAGGTATTTACAACAGGCTGCTTTTCAAATGTAGCTCTGAAAATAAATCCCAAGTATGCTGTGAATAATCTCTCACTCACAGCATTGGGATTCAGGGTAAGAATCATTTTGGGGTTATCAATAATATTTGCTCAAAAAATCCTTGTTAGAATTACATTCTACAGGGGGTGGCTTCCCCGTCACTTCCTAATTCTCTTTCTTCTGCCCAGGCTTTCCGGACAGTAGAGATCAAACGCTGGGTCATCTGTGCCATGATTGGAATTCTGACCGGCTTAGTTGCCTGCTTTATTGACATCGTAGTGGAGAACTTGGCAGGACTGAAATACCGAGTAGTAAAAGACAATATCCTTTGTCCTAATGGATGGGGGGATGCAGGGGACAAGGAGCCAGAGCTTCTCCACATTTAGGAAGTCCTGGTATGAACAGAATTTGATTGCTTGCATGGATATACAGCAAAATAAAGCTGTGTGCTGGCCTGATCAATAATTCTCTCAAGAGCTTTCTTAAGAGCTACAATGTGTCTTCCAGATGGAGGATGCAGACAATCTGGCCTCAAAAGTTTATAGTCTGGGGATTGTATGTAATCTAGCTGGGATACAAATCTGTCATAACCTTCTGCTGTTTTAATGTTTAGGCAGTTCAGAAAACATGTTGGCATCTTCCTGGTTCACCCCCTCCTCAGAGCAGTTTGGGAACTTTTCATTGACTTTATTAATGGCAAAGCCAGGAGTCAGGGGAGGAGAGGGTTTGTCAAATGAGGTGAGTCTGTGCATGTATTGTTTACCAGACAATACTGAAGGGAAATGGATTTTTTTCCAGACAGTGACATTGCCAGTTCTCTTAACTAGTCCTCCAGATATTGACAAGTTTACAGAGAAGGGGGGATTGTCTTTCTCCCTGTTACTCTGGGCAACACTGAATTCGGCCTTTGTGATCGTCGGCTCCGTGATTGTTGCCTTTATAGAGGTATGGTTTAAAAAGTACACCGAGCTAGCCTGGGATCTCTGCCCACGCCTACTTTAGGTGAGACTGGGAAGGCTCCAGGGCCAACGGGTAGATAGTAATAAGTTAGCATTAGTGGAGTGGCAGTGTGGTCTAGAGGATAGTTTGTTAGGTATAGGGGTCTATGCCTCTCCTCTGCCACTTATTAGCACTACGGTCAGTGGCAAATAATTGAACTAAGCATCTATAGGCTATAAGCTGCATGGTTGAAAAGGGTTCCTTTACCAGAAGAGCCAGATGCTATTCTGACAAAATCACAGATCCTTCATATAGAAGCTTCTGAGCAGTGTTAGAATGTAAAAACTTCTGCCTAGTGAGGGGATTATGCCTTGAATTCTTTAATATACTTTCTCCAAGGAACTGCATGTACTTTGACATTATTCTAGTGATATGCCCCTTCCCACCAGTGTACTTTGTGTCTATTTTGTTTTTGCACATTTACATACATGTATTCTTGGATAGAATGCAAATTCCTTGAGGGCAAGAATTGTTTTATTTTTGTCTTTGTATCCTTGGCATATGGTAGGCACTTGATAAATACCTATTTATTAATATTCTTTTGAGCTATAAAAGAACAAACATTTATTTTGCCCATCTCAGGGGGGGAAACTGAGGAACCAACAAGTTAAGTGACTTGTCCCAGGATATCTTGTTAGTGGCAAGATGAAGACTGGAATCTGTGTTTAATGGCTTCCTTTTAAGTGCTTTTGTCACTTAATTATATACTCCTATTAGTTCATCTTAATATTTAACTTTGTCAACTTAAATATTTGTTCATTTAATAAGATTTATGAGGCCTACCAGATACCACATACTGTGCTACTCTATGAGGACTGGGAGGGACTATACAAGTAACTGCAGAATTCCCTGACACTCCTGTTTATATCCTCAAAATACCAAACTGAGCATTACCTCAAGGAGATTACATTCTAGTTTTACTACTCTAACTACATAAAGTTCCTAGTTCTTATGAGGGCATCATCTTTTCATCTGTTATTTAGGCAAAAGTTTTAATATCCTGGGTGAACCATGGGTTAAAACGTTTCACAAATTTTGGTGATCCTGTTGTGGGTTCATTTGGGTCAATCAATCCTTTTGTTAGAAATGCTCCTTATGCAGTTTCTTTTTTCCTTGAAGCCTGTTGCTGCTGGCAGTGGAATTCCACAGATTAAATGCTTCCTCAATGGTGTCAAGATTCCTCATGTGGTTCGACTCAAGGTAAAATGTCTAGAGGTGGTTGGTTTTGCCTGACTTCTAGGACAGAGAGTTAGGGGTTTTGGTTGCTCTATTAAAAATAACTTCTATGAATTGGGGCAGACCATGTCTGTGGTTCTAATCATAGGCCTCCTCATTAGTCTAGGCTAGTTAGGATAGTTCCTTATCCTCTGAGATAACCTGAAGAATGAAGCTCTCATTGTTGTCTGCCCTGGCTTTTCCTTTTTGTCAGCCAAGGCAGCATGTTCCTTTATGTTCCATAATGTTCCATTATGCCCATTTCAATATAGTCTTTAAAAGGCTACATTTCCCTAAAGAACTTGTTAAATTGAAGTGATAAAAGTCTTTTTGTCTGAAGGAATCATGGCTCAAATTGGTTCATCTTCTGTAATGGCAAATATCACTTCAGACTTTTGAGGCTCAGCAAAAGACTCACTTATTTTGAATTCAGATCTTTTAAATCTGAATAAAAATGAATCTTTTGATTTCTTTTTATCCCGATTTTAGTCTTGCAGTTTATTTACGGTGTTTTGTAATTGGATTCTACTTGTTCTTACAGTGTTTAAGAACAATACTGTTAGGAGTAGAGACTTTGATTGGGGATAAAGACTTTAATTCTATTTAAGACATAGCTTTTTAGCATCTGATGGGATTGTGGGGGGAGAGAGGTTTAATGTAAGATTTTCCCTCTCTTACATGTCTTCTATTTAGGTTCTATATCTGAATAGAGAGGAAGGGGAAAGTCTAGGACGACACCTGAATAGCCTTATGTATTTATTGTACAACTATTTTGTGCCCCATAATGAAGAGTAGGAAGGAATAAGTTTTTATTCAAAAAAATGTATATTTACTATAAATTAAATCCATGTGATGATGGGGATTAAGAACAGATTTTAAGCTCTTTATTAGAAAATAAATATTAGCATGGAAAGTGAAAGAATGTCATAGGTGTTTAGGTGTTTAGAGTGGGCTGGGAGAATAGGGAAAGTTTCACAGAAAGGGAGATCTTGAGCTGGTCTTTGAAGATTTTAGGCCTTTAGATGGAGAAGAGGATAAAGGACAAATCAGAAAAGAGCACAGTATGAAGAGAAGCTGAGAGACAAGAATGAACACGTACAGAAGATAGTCAGGAGAACATCATGGCTGAAAGAAAGGGTCCTTCAGAGAGTAAAAGGAGGTCACTTTGGGATCAGACTGTGAAAGACCTAAAATGGTAGGATTTTAACTACAGCTAAGATAGATAGTGGAGCCAATGAAGGGTTCTGATTGGGGCAGTGATTTATTAAAACTGGTGTCTTTAGGACAATCATCCTGTAACAGTATGCTTGATAGAGTGAATTGGGGACAGACTAGAGGCATAATTTTTTCTGTATGGGGGTAGATCTAGAGTTGAAAGGGGTTGCCTTTGAGGCCATCTTATTCAAACCCCTCATTCTACAGATGGGCAGAATGAAGCCTAGAGAGGTGAAGTAGCTTGTCCAGATTCCCACAAGTAGTAATTATGTACCAGAGACAGATTTTGAACCTTAGGTCATCCGACTCCAGAACCAGCACTTTTTTGATTGAAAATGCTTGAACTGGAATAGAGCCAGTGAGATTGAAAAAGAAGAGATGAATGCAAGAGACATTGCAAAGGATGAATCAGATGACCTCTTGATAAACTGTGAGCCCAACAAAATGGACCATAGTCCCCAGTGAAGCTATAGAATTAAGTGCTAAATGATGTTGGGCAAGCATTAGGTGCTGTTAAATTTCAGAAGAGGAGATCAGGGTGGATTGGAATACTTCGATAAAGTTTCTGAAGAAGGTGGGAATGAAATTTAAACACTGAAGGAAGCCTCATAATCTTAATCTTTTTTTAATTTTTTTAATAGATCTTCCCACTCCTGAGAAGTAAATTACTTCTTTAATGGTACTTGACCTATAGGAGGTCTTATTTAGTACTTATTGATTTGGATTGAATTAACTTATTTTTGTCATCTACTTAATGATGTTCTCTTTATATTCTAGACATTGGTGATTAAAGTGTGTGGTGTGATTTTATCAGTGGTTGGAGGACTGGCTGTTGGAAAGGTAAAAGAATGTGTAAAAGAATTAATATGACTGTTATTTTACTATGTAATTGTGTCATCCCTCTAAGATCCAATGAAAGGCATTATGTAACTAAAAACAATTTTTAAAACTCAGTTCCTGTCCTCAACTCTCTTCTCCTGTGTGTTTTTTAGGAAGGGCCAATGATTCACTCTGGAGCTGTTATAGCAGCTGGCATTTCTCAAGGAAGATCAACCTCATTGAAGAAAGACTTCAAGGTGAACAGCTCACTTACTAATTCTAAAATGGAAAGTGAGGGAGCTGGAAATTAGGGATCCTATAGGGATCCCATGGACTATTAGAGCTCTAGAAACCACAGTAGTATTTCTAATTAATACTTCAGTAATAATAGCTAACTATCCCTATGAAATATTGTAATTTATTGTTAACTCAAAAATTCATACAAAATATACCTTTTTATACTATCAACCCCCATTGATCCTAGTTCTTTTCCCTTAAGCCATACTAAATGAAGGAAAACAGTGATCATATGCTGGTCCATCCTATTTCTTCTGTTGGCTAAATATCCCCAGTTCATTAAATTGTTCTTTGTACATTTTTCCAAATCCCTCAGTATCCTGGTCAATCTCCTAATTTATTTCCCCCTTAGGAGTCTTTGCTATTCTGGCTAACTCTTTTACTTTAATTCTTCTACTTAACTTGCCTGACTTTTTTTTTTCCTAATAAATTTGATTCTGATCCTTGTTGTAGAGCTTGTGTAGATCTCTTCTTTCTTGTTTTAGCTAATTCTTCTATTTTAATTTTGTTCCTTAACTTCCCTTGCTATTACTTAACTTTCCCCCACCCAAGGATCCCTTCCTTGTCTTCTTCCCTTCCCCTTCCTCCCAGCTCTCCCCCTCTTATTTCTTTATAGATTTTAGAGGGTGCTATATCCGTGTGTGTGTGTGTGTGTGTGTGTGTGTGTGTGTGTGTGTGTAGTGTTGCCTATTTAATTTATTCCTGATGTGAGTAGATTTTCAGAACTATGAGCCCTCTTCCCCACCAATGCCTCTGTGTCTATTCTTCCTCTGTACTTCATTTATATAACATAATTATTATTTTTACTTTTTGTAGGTGGGTTTGATTTTTTAGAGTTCAGCTCTTTATTCTGAGCTACCCAATTGTTGATATCAGTCTTAAGTATATGGTATACATTTCCATGTAAAGAAACATAAACAATTTGTTCATGTTAAGTTCTTAGATTATTAATCATGGATATTGACTCCTGTATGTTAAATTTTCTATGAATTTGGGTTTGGTTGATAGAAAATTCTGAAAATCTGCAAGTTCATTGAATATACATTTTTTTCTCATTTAATATTATAGAAAATTTTTCTGGATATGATATTTTTGGCTGCAGCCGTAGGAATGATTTCAGGATTTGCAGTCCTTTATTGTGGTTGCTAATAAGACCGGTACAATTCTAATTGTAGCTCCAGCATATTTGAATTGTTTTTTTTTTTTCTTCCTATATGCTTGTTTCTTCCTATGTGTTTTCTACAAAGAATCTCTTTGAGTAGTGATTGGTGGATTTTTTTCTATTTCTACTTTACTCTTATGTTCTATCACTTAAGCACAATTTTCTTAGATTACTTCTTACAGTATCATGTCAAGGACCTTTTTTTTCCCCCTGAGGCAATTGGGGTTAAGTGACATGCTCAAGGTCACACAGTTAGGAAGTGTTAAGTGTCTTGAGATCAGATTTGAACTCAGGTCCTCCTGATTTCAGTGCTGGTGCTCTATCCACTGTACCACCTACCTGGTCTGGTCCTTCCCCCCCCCTCCCCCGACAGCTTTCAGGTAGTCTAATTATTCTTATGTTTTCTCTTCTTGATCTGTTGTTTTTCTTATGTTTCACATTGTTCTATTTTTTCATTCTTTATATTCTGTTTTGTGATTTCTTGGTCTCTTAAAGTTTCACAGGTTTTCCCTTGCCCAGTTCTAATTTTCAAAGTTATTTTCATCTTGAAGATTCTGTATCTCTTTTTCTAGTTGGATAACTTTTTTTTCCCCATAATCTTGTTTTTCCTGGGTGTTTTTGTTTTGTTTTTAGTTTTTCCTCACTGTCATTTGATTTTTAATTCTTTTTTTTGAGTTCTTTTATACATTTTCTCTAGACAGGGAGCCATTTAACATGACTTTTTGGGGTAGAAAAAACTTTCTTTTTTACTTCAGTGTCTTCTGAAAATGAACCCTGATTTTTCCCTGTTCTCATAGTAAATTTTGAGGGTTGGGTTCATTCTTTTCCTGTTCCTTTTTTTTTTTTTTAATGAGAAGTATAAGTGTTTACACTTAAACACCTCAAATCATTGTGTGTGTCTTGGGGGGGAATGTTACCTCTAGGTTCACTTCAGTTCTCCCTTCTGTTCTGGAAGCCTCAACCAAAAGCTCCACTCTCCTGCAAATGCCAACAGCCAGCAGTGTCCCTGCCCTACAGCTTCTGCATTCATGGGTATGCTGGCTCCTTCCCAGACTGGGCCACCTCTTTGTAGCATAGCTGGATCTGGCATTCATAATCAGCTGAGATTCCCTCAGTCTTTGCAGATTCAGACTCCAGTTTCTGTAGATTGTTGAGGGAAGATGAAAGTTTCTGTGATTCTTGCTGAGGCTCCAGCCAAATCTAGCTAGCCCCAGGGTTCCCCACTTGGTGTTTCTGCAGAGCTAACCTGGAGGTATGTGCATTTAACATAGGTTAATCCCCAGCCTGGGATCTTTCTTCTGATCTTTTTGAATTGTGCCTGATGGACTCCTGTTCTGCCCCAGGTGATCTTGATTTTTCACCAGTCTATGTTCACTAAGGCACAAATTTGTTGTTTGTGGAGCAATTTTAAAAGCTTGAAATTTACTGACATACTACTTCATCTTCCCAGAATAATCACCTATTTCTCATTTTTCATCTGTAGTTCATCATCTCTCTTCCCACAGGCAGGAGGCATGTTTAATTATCATCTTTCTGAAGTCAAAATTGGTCATTTTGTTGAAGAGAATCCTAAAGTCTTTCTTTTTCTTTTATTTTTTCCTCTGTTCAGTTACATTTTATTTCTCTTATTAAGTGTCTTATCAGTGTAAAGGTGCCTGTGAATCTTAATGCTTGTCAGGTACATCTTGGCAAGCAATAAAACAAAAATCGTATATACTTAGATCATCTCTGGAATTCAGTCAAGAAGAGTTGGATGTGACTGAAAAACTACTGGACAGTATGATCAACAACAAATTTCCATGTTACAGGAATAGAAAGAATTTTTTCTGGGGCCCAAAGTAGCTCCTTACTTTGGTCCTATTACTATTTTCCAGTACTTTTATGGTGGATGAAATTTAGGTTGGATTAGATGGTCCTTGGGATGTCTTCCAATGCTTGGAATCTTTGATGCTATAGTTCTTTTGCCATAACTAGTGTGATTGCTTCCAATAAGATAAGCACAGGTGAGGTCACTGAGGACTTTTGCAATAATCTCTGATAATAATTACCAACCTCCAGAAATGTTTTCAGTTCAAAATAATTCTTTGGAGGTAGCCAGAGTACTGAGCTTTAAACTTTGTATTTTCAAGAATATTTCTTGAATTAAATTGAAAGCTAAACATTTTATATAAAATTTTGTTTTATAGGAAAATGTTTAATTGTTAGACTTCAATACAAATTCTAATAAATTACAAACACAATAAGGCAATTGAATCAATTGAAAAGTGAAATATACTATTACTTTCTGAATTAAGCATCTATTATTTGCATGTGTGCGTACACACACACACACACACACACACACACACACAGCCTATTTCCTAATAGTTTAGGCCTTATGACATGTGCAACTTATATACAAATATAGAATCTTAAAGTCTTTCAAGGTTTTTTCTTGTATCTTATTGTGTGCATTGTGTAAGTTGTTTCCATGGTTCTGTTCATTTCATGCAGATCTTTCTTTAAAAAATTTAAAAATTCTTTATATGTCATTTCTTATAATTTAATAATGTTATTATATTCACATATACCACAATTTCTTCAGCTGTTTCCTTATTTGTGAGTACTTACTATTTCTACTTCTATGCCAAAACAAAAAGATGTTGCTATAAATATTTTTGAACTTGTCCTTTCTCTTTGCTTTGACCATATACATACACACACATATATATGTCCTGTACATCTTGGCTGTCAGACCTTTATCAAAGATATTTGCAGCAAAGAAATGTTTTCCCTGATCTTTGTATACTGAGTCCATGAATATTGCTTGTGCATGTAGCTTTTTTTAGCTTTTATGTGATGGAAATCATCCATTTTCTCTTTTTGTGATCACTTTGTCCCTTTTTTAGTATCTTTCTAGAAGTGGTTGATGAGTCTGTTATCCAAGATATAGAAACATCTAACAGAAATATAAAAGGCCAAAAGCTGTTTCCTAGTAATTAATCAAAGGATATTAACAGTTCTCAGAAGAATTGCAAACTCTTAGCAGAAATATGAAAGAATGTCCTAAATGTAAGGTCAAAATAACTCTGAGATTCTATACCTCAGCCACATAATTTGCTAAGATCACAAAAGGTGGAAATAACATGTAGGGGAGCAATTGTGGTAATTCAGGCATGTGAATGCATTGTTGCTAGAATTGGTCTAAGCATTTTTGCTTGGAATTAAGCTAAGAAAGTAGCCCAAATATCTGTATTCTTTGATCTAGAGAAAACACTGCTAAGATAGCAATAAAAAAATCTCATGGGCATCAAATTCTTCATGACCCCATATAAGATTTTCTTGACAAAAACACTAGAGGGGTTTGCCATTTCCTTCTGTAGTTCCTTTATAGATGTGGAAACTTAGACATACAGGGTTAAGTGACTTGCCTGGCACCATACAGCTAACTTAGGAAAGGAAGTCAGACTTCAGACCCAGCACTTTGCCTAGTGCACCACCTAACTGCCCAAAACACTTATCACTACATATAGATGAATTTTAAAAAGAGAAATCAAGAAAAAAATTTATTAAAAGTATTCTAACTCTAGTCATTGTTATCATGAAAGATCCCCTTCTCCTTTCTGTTAAGTTGAACCTTTATATTTAGTTTATATATCCATTTATAGTTTATGATGGTACACGTTATTAGTCTAAATCTGATGTCTTCCAAACTCTTTTCCAGTCTTCCCAAAAGTGTTTTGTTTTGTTTATAATTGAAAATAGAACCTTTAACTCTGTATAATAGAATTTGTCCTTGGTTTATCAAACTCTCTATTGCTTTTCCTTCTGGGTCCTATAATTTCCTCTGTTCCATTGATCAACTTTTCTGTTTTTTTAAAACCAGTTTTGATAATTACTACTTTATAGTATAATTTGAGATCTGGAAATATCAGGTCCTTTTCATATCTTCTATTTTTCATTATTTCTCTTGAGTGTCATGATCTTGTATCCTTCTGGATAACTTTTGTTATTATTTTGTCTATTTCTATAAAGTAACCTTTTTAGTCATTATGGTGCTAAATCTGTAAATTTTTGCATTATATAAATTTAAGTAGTATTAATTAAGTAGTAATATTTGCATTATATTTTATCTAAATAATATAATGCTTATGCTTATTATTTATAGTTGAAAGGATAATGAGTTTTTTCAATCATAATTACTCATAAAGTTAATTTTCTAAATTGTAGAGTGGTTGTAATCTGCATAAATTGGAATGATTAGTGACATTAATAAAGATAATAGCAATAAAAGTCCAATATGTAGTGCTTAAAAGTTTGTAAAATGCTTTATATATATATATATAATAATAAAACCATAGCTTTTTGAAGTATTAAAGATTGTTAAGAGAGAAGCAAAGCATTTGACTTATGTCACTTAGAAATAGGAAAATCTCTGGTAGAGCAAGTTATTCTGGCCCAGAATCACTTTGTAGAAGGCCCATCCTCCTTTAAGGAAACCCATGTGCAAATCGATGCAGGACCAGTACTGAGAGAGAAGGTTCATAGATAGGGATTTATTTCTGACATACTCAAGAAATTAACTAAATTAAGTCGCATGTAAGAATTCTTGGCTACCTTTTCCTTATCTGAGAGTACTGCTTTTAAAAAAAAATCATGAGGAGATAATCTTTAATTTTTTCCCTATTATTTCAGATCTTTGAATATTTCCGAAGAGACACAGAGAAGAGAGACTTTGTTTCAGCTGGAGCAGCGGCTGGTGTCTCAGCTGCTTTTGGAGCCCCTGTAGGTAAGATTCCTTGTTTTTGGGCAGTCCAAGTTGTCTTCCATCAGTGACTCCAGGAATCTTTACTTGGTGAAGTAGATTGTAGTTTGAGAATCTGAGATGGTATTTGTCAAGAATATTTTAAAAATGCTCCATACATGTTACATTCTCTTCCTTCCCCTCTGTCTGTTTGACAATAAATTGGCAAATTTGCGAAAAACTTGATGCCATAATTTATCTTGTCTGTGTGTTGTTTATACCTAATTGTTTGCATGTTTCCCCCAATAGAATAAGAACTCCTTAAGAGCATGGACTGGTTTTTGCCTTTTAAAAAAAAAAATATTCTCAGCACTTAGCATAGTGCCTGCTTACAAGTTGGCATTTAATAAATTCTTATTGGATTGACTTCACATAACCCTCTGAGTCAGAATCCTCAGTGAGGGAGGACTAGATAAATTGATGGACTTTCCCCCTCCATCAATTTTTGCCTATTTCTCTGTCTTCAGTATTATTTAATTATTATTCTATGGTATTCTTCCTTAATTCTTTGGGCCTTGGGCAAATGATTGCATTAGATCTTAGAATTTCCTTATTATTTGCCAGTTTAGCAATAGCCACCTTCCCTGGGAAATTGCCAGGAATTTAGAAAATTTTTGTTCTTGCAGGGGGTGTCCTGTTCAGTTTGGAAGAAGGTGCTTCCTTCTGGAATCAGTTCCTGACATGGAGAATTGTAAGTGAAATAAGTTTTACAGAAGCACAGATTTCCCTGGGATTATTGGATTTCCTTTTCAATGCTAACAAGACAAGTACATCTTTACAGTGTGCCTTAACAAGTGTTTCTTGATGCTTTCTTTTTTTGAAGAATCTTTTGACTTTAGCTGTGGATTAATATATGGGCACTTCACTCCCATTTTGGTTCTATAAACTCATTTCCCTTGTTATGTAGGGTT
Organism: Antechinus flavipes; assembly: GCF_016432865.1. Lineage (NCBI taxonomy): Eukaryota > Metazoa > Chordata > Mammalia > Dasyuromorphia > Dasyuridae > Antechinus > Antechinus flavipes. Next base: position 341,431,483 of record NC_067398.1, on the reverse strand, counting down.
AATCCTCTACCACAGATTTCTGGGAGAAACATAGGAGTATATGCTTGGCATATTATCATTTGATGGGACTTCACTACTGGTAGTTATCCTTTCCACATCATGGGAATTAGGGTCATGGTATCACCACAATCTGAAAAATATGGGCAAAATTTTTTTGGCCTTTCGTTCATACCAGAGAAGTCTGATTTATCATGGTAGTAAGAGATAAAATATGTTGGTATTATACAATACTATATATATATTTTTTATGTATTTCCAAGTTTCTAAACTTTTTTGGTATTGTCTGCTGGCCTTCATATGACTTCTGAAGCACAAACTTCCTCAAAATTCCAACTTAATTTTGTATGCCGACCCATGATGTATTGAAACCATAATGGAAAACGTCACAATTTAGAAAGGATAACTATAATTTGACTTAAAATATTTTAGAGTTGTTTCTTTTTTCATCAGGTCTCAACATTGTTTGCTTTCTTGTCACTCATTACAATCTTCATATTTCTTCTTCCCATTACCTTGACTAGGTCATGTCTCTTCTGAGGTGACTTTGGTTCAGGTACAAGAACCACAGTTAGCTTCAGGGTCCTTCAGTAGCCCACCTTAAACACTTGTCTCCCACTTACTCAACCCATAGTTTTTTTGCTGTCTAAGACTCCACATACCTTTTATGTGGTCTTCAGGTGCTTGTTTCTGAGCCCCCTCTCAAGCCACATCCTGTGCCTAGAGAGAAAGTACTCCTTGCTCAGTTCACTAGGGACCACTCTCCTCATCATATTAGGACTCTCCTCATTTCTTTTGATAGTTTCTGAAGCAACAGCTCTAAAAAGCCTCCCTGATTAGAGGAGAAGTGACAAAATTCCTTTTGACCTCACCTTGTTTAAACAAACTCCTGGGATTTGCTTTCTTCTTGATCTTACCTACTTAGCTCTTTAATTAGAAATACTTTGTTTATCTGTCAGACACAAGAGAATAGCCTACTTTGTTTGAAGTATTGTTTCTTAGCAACATCTCTGTTTTTCTGTTTATCCTACAGTTCTTTGCCTCCATGATTTCCACATTTACTCTGAATTTTGTTCTAAGTATTTATCATGGAAACATATGGGATCTCTCTAGCCCTGGTCTCATCAATTTTGGAAGATTTGACACTGAGGTAACCATTAATATGTAAATTTTCAATTATACATCCTGTGTCCTTCCCTCTTAGGGCCTCTGGATAGCAGGAGCCTCCAGTTTTGAGATTCTGGATTTTTAAAAAATTAACTCTGGAAGCAAAGCATTCCTCTGTGGGAAATCTAGTCCTAGTGGGATTCAGTTGTCACCCACCAGTGCAGCAATAAAAAGCACTATGAATGAGAAGTAGGCGATATGATATTTATCACAGTAGGAGAACTGTTTAAGTTGTGTCCAAGGAAAAGTTCAGCAGTTTGTTTGCACCTCAGTTTTTTCAACTGTTAGAATTAAGACTTGGATTGACTTGTCGATTCCTAGCATTCTGTCCAAGATTGTGCTGACCAAATGGAGCATGTATGGTATTCCAAGCAGTTTAGATATCATAGTTGTGTGCTTCACCAAAGATGCTAACTGACTGAAAAGTAGGGATTTAATTGTGCTTTCCATATTTGTTACAGTAGGAGAAGGGAGAGAGCATTTGGAGATCATTACTCAAGGTTTATGCAGTGGATCTTAAAATTAAGCTACATTTTTCTCTTTGTGCAGAAAATGGTATACACAATCCATGAGATCCCCATCTTCATTGCCATGGGTGTAGTAGGTAAGGAAAATTTTTGTTGAATTCATTAAAAATCTAACACCACCACCACCCCCTCCCCCCCCTCCGCTTGTCTTTTTTGTCATTTTTACCAAAGGCCATCCTCCTGTTAAAAATTTATGGAAAGAGCCTTTCTAAACATGTGTTTTGAAATGGTTGGAGCCCCAGTTAATTCTCAAGAGAATGTTTTTGTATCTTTTGGCCTGAATAACAATGTGCTCAGGGCTGGGAGCTTGCCAAGATCTGCAACATAGGTTAGCTTTATAAAGCAGCTTTTAAGGATTCTCTATAAAAATCTATGAATGAACCAGTTGATTATTCAGTGGTACCCTTCCAAACACCATGACTGCTATCACTTATTTTCCTAGTGCGGGAGATCTATGTTCCTGAAGAATTGTTGCTAATCTAAGGATTTAAATTAGTTATTCATCTTTGTGGCAGCAGAATTTACATTACTATGTTCCTGGGCTGTATGTAAATTTTCTTTGATGGAAAAAAATTAAAATTCAAAGGTATGAATGTAGGTTGTTGTTTTCAATATAGAAATCTTTCCTGCATGCTAAGAGGAAGGATGGTCTTAGCCTCAATTAAATTTAACATATGCTAAGAATTATCTTCCATTTAATGAAAAGACTGAAGATTAAACAAATCTCTCTCTCAAAATGTGGTACAGTAGAAAAGCCATTTAAAAATACTATTTTCCTCATTCTATTTTAGTCCCTTCTACTAAGCTTCTGGGAAATGGTTCCCTGACTAAGGAAATATGGAGTAACCAGCTCTTTCAAGTTGTTGGTAGCCAGGGAATTCAGATTTCAAAACTGACCTTTCTTTCTACTTGTCTCCTTCTGGCTATAGGTGGTATCCTTGGAGCAGTGTTCAATGCCTTGAATTATTGGCTCACAATGTTTCGAATCAGGTAAAAGGTCCCTTATATTATATTCATACAGAAAATGACACAGAGAAAGGAATTTCAATACTTGTCATGTGATCATCGTTCTGAAGTATGTCTTAGACTGGAATAATACAGAGAAATAAGGGAGCTGGAAGACGGATAACAGGTCATAGGAAATGGAATAACACCTAGACACTGACCTCAACTATTTCTCTTTTATATTTATCTGAATCCAACCCAGGAGGGGCAAGTGGAGTTTATCATCTTCTCTTGTCTTGATGTATTTAATAAGCTATTGATGCTTTCCCTTTTTTGGACTGGTTAAACACAGCCCTACTTGGATGAGAAGATAAATTGTTTCCTATCAGTTTCAAAGAGTTTCTCCTTATTGATATTCTGTTACATTATTTAAGATAAGCAGGAAAGCACAGGGACTTTCACAGTTTTTACATGAGTCAACCTGTAACTTTGAGAAAGGAAATGGTGTGGTTACTATTTACTGCTTTATTGTCACCAACTTCTCCAATTAACAAAAACCATTGATAAGAGAAGGGGATTATTGCCACAGTGTAATATTTATTTGAACTTGGCTGTAGAGTTCTTGTAATCAACACACTAACATATTCATTTATTTAGGGAGGAAGAGATACTGATAATATACTTATATATTTATATATCCTCTACTTAAGTAAAGATCTAGCTTGCTTGATATCATGTCCCTTAGGGACACTTCTTTTAAGTAGCTAGTTGATGATGTCTTAATTGTAATTTTTGTGATTCTGTCATTGATCTAGGAAGGCTTATCTTAAGCTGTTTTGATTCCACAGGTACATACACCGCCCCTGCCTCCAGGTGATTGAAGCCATGCTTGTGGCTGCAGTCACTGCCACAGTTGCATTTGTATTGATTTACTCCTCTCGGGATTGTCAGCCACTTCAAGGGAATTCCATGTCTTACCCACTTCAGGTAAAAGGCTGGAGCCATGGATCCAAGATGGATCCCCCCAATAGTCAGGACCTATAATAGAGCCTATCTATATCTAGGTGGACATTCCCAGGGAAAGTCCCTCTCACTGTCAAATAATCATTTGCCCAACAGAAAGGCATTCCTCTAAGACAATTTATTTCTCATTATTGAACTAGTTTTATTTTAGATGAGGAATTACTATATTAACCAGGTAGTTTGGGAAGAGTTAGAATAGATCTGTCATGGGTACCCTGAATGCTCTTCTCTTTAAGCTTTTATAATGACTCTATAAGTAGTAAAAATAAGTGTTTAAAGCATCTAGGACCATGCTTAGCTCTCACTTGTGAGACCAGTGGAGTAAATGTGCCCAGTAGCAGGCCAACTCTGCCACAGGAGTCAGCTTGCCTTAAGCCTGCTTGTTCTTGCCTTTACCCTATTGAAAGGTAATAGGGGATAGTATTGACAACGTCTTACAGTTATGAGTTGTTACAAAACTCATCTAGACTCAAGGATGTGGCCTCATAAAGCTGAATTAGGTAAGGAATCAGATTTTATCAAGCCCTCCAAAAAGTATTAATGATATTCATGTGAGCCTCATTCTGTTTCCTGGTTGAAGATGCATGTATGTACATACATACTGCCTGCAGATCTTGTTTCTTTACTGATCTTCAGAATAGTTAGACCTGACCACATTGTATTTGTTTGTACTGAAGAAATTCTTGATCTATCTTTACTGAAGAAGATACCAAGTTTGTGTTTACCCAGAATATTCTAACAAAGATCTTGTTTTTCTTTCTGTTCTTCAATCCCATAGCTGTTCTGTAAAGATGGAGAATATAATTCTATGGCTGCAGCCTTTTTCAACACCCCAGAGAAGAGTGTTGTCAGCCTTTTTCATGACCCCCCAGGTCTGTTACTTTGATCAATATGGCTTCAAGCTAGAATCAGAATTTGACCTATACTTTTTCCCATGATGAGAACTGATTTGGAGAATGGGAGAGTGTTGGATATATGAACTGTTGTTAAATTTTCCTATTTCTTGACACTGGCCCTCCAGAGTATGAACAGAACTTAGTGGGAAATGGAGAGTGGGCAGGGAGGGGGCTGTTACAATGACCCTCAAACCCAGAGTCTTCACATGGCAGTTTATTCAGTTTTATAAGATAGGATTTTTGTCTGGCAGATGGGGAAGAAAAACTGTGGGAGGTTTGCAGAGCACAGGGAGGGAGAGTTGGACAGAGTAGAGAGGAGGAGCCGTTGGCTTGTGTTTTTGTGCTTCTCGCAGGAGTGATGGACTTGGTCAGTCTAATAGACTGTCTTCCTTCCTTCCTGGGGAGTGATCTGCTTTTGGAGGCTCTGGGGTCTTTCCATCATTTAGTAGAATTTCATTTTCCCAAATGACTTTACCTTCTGTGAATTGTTTCTGGGATTTTAATTTTGTCAGCACATTCCCCAAGTCAAAATAATGTTCTATGGTGACCATATTTTTTCTCATTTTCTCTGACAACCAAGCATTTAATGAAAAATCATGATGTCTCTATTTAGCTTCATTAATAGTGTAGATATGAGACAGGAGAGAAGATGGTAGGGCAATTACCTCTGACTTACTCTGTAGCTTTGGACATAATGAGTCAGAGAACTCTAGAGCTAGAAGGGTCCTTGGAGATTATCTAGTGTGTCTGCCATACATGAAAGAGGAGAAAATTCTGACTCAGGAGAGGGAAAAGTAAGTTACTTGCAAAGCCAACCCCAAGACACCAAGTTTAGTCTTTCCCCTTTGTCACATATCTTTTTAAAAAATGTATTTATTTATTTTAAAGCTTTTTGTTTTTCAAAATATATGCATGGACAATTCTTCAACATCAATCCTTCTAAAATCCTGTGTTCCAATCCTCTCACCTCACTTTCCCCACACCCTTCCCTAAATGGCAAGTAGTCCAATATATGTTAAACATGGTAGAAATATATGTTAAATCCAATATATGTATACATAGTTATACAATTATTGTGCTGCACAAAAAATAAGCAAACTAAAGTGCAAGCAAACAACTACAAAATGAGTGAAAATGCTACATTGCCACGTATCTTTTAATCATTTATTTTCTCTGCTTTTTATTTCTTATAAAAATGGAGTTGTTCCATGTAAATATCATATATTTACAAATATAAAATATTTACTTTTTTTGAAATGTTAGTTCAGAAATCAAGTTGTTGGTAGTTAAACTATCCCAGCCCAGACTCTGTCCCAATCTGAGATATATCCTAAGTAAGTTGTTTGCATTTCTGGCCTTAGTTCCTTTGCCTGTGATGTACTCAGGTACATATCTCTTTTAATTCTCCATGGGTAACAGATGCCATCAGAAGTCAGTGCATCTTGAAATCTGTTATCTGCTCAATTTTGTTTTCACTTGTAGGGACCCATCTGCAGCCCTCTCTTGTTCTCATTAAGATCCCAAGAAGCAAGCCTGAATGTTGTGTGATATTTCCTGTATGTTTGTGACTATGACTTAGGATATCTACATTCCCCTAGAAGCTTTGGGAAAAGTTCTTCTGTGGTTGCCAGCAGCAAGAATGTAATTCCAGATGTCTGCATTCAAAATAATTTTTAAACTTTTTTTCACCTGGACCTTAGTAGCTTCTTAATTGGCCTTTCTTTACCACCTTCCTGAATTCTAATCAGTATGGGAGGAATAGAGAAAAGTAGCCTGGGTTAGGTTCCCTTTTTGCCAACCTCAGTTGTGCTGTTTTTGGTGTATTGAGCAGGGGCTGAGGCTGCTCCTTAGAGCTATCTCAGTGATGGAGGAGATCTCATCTTCTTCTCCTCTGACTTCTTCCCTGCCTTCCGCCACTGGAACACATCATTGTAAGCAGAAGTATTCCCTACCTGTCACAGACAGTTTATGAGTATAGCCTTTGTGGCCATATCCTTCTGGTACCTTTGGTCTGGTATTTCCTCAGTACTTTTAAAGAATAACCAAGAAAACTACTTGTTACCATGGTGCCAGGATTTGATTGAGATTGTCACATGAAAGTTGAAATAAAGGAGAAGATTGTGTCTTCCCACAGGGTGACCTCTTCACAAATTGCTTCTTATCTTCTGCCTCAGTTTTTCCATTTCTAAAATAAAATTTTTCCTTTAAAAAAAAAAAAACGCTGTAGGGTGTGCTTTGAAAGGGGATGGAGTGACTGGAAAGATTTGGTTGAAGATCAGTCCTTGATCTAGATGATTGGAAGATTTAAGATGAGCTACGATTTTGTTATTCATTGTGCTGTTTACTTTTTTGTGGTCAGCAATATCCAAGCAAAGTTTTCACTGCTTCCTTTCTGGGAGAGGTGTGGTGTTTTGTTGGGGATAGATAAGGCTAATGCTTCCCAGAGACATGAAATTTGAGGAGAGGCCTTTGGTACGTCCCCCAACTCCTCTGCCTCTTGTATCTTCCCTAGGTAGTTACAACCCCATGACCCTGGGACTCTTCACTCTGGTCTATTTCCTACTGGCATGTTGGACCTATGGGCTCACTGTGTCTGCTGGAGTCTTCATTCCGTCCCTTCTCATTGGTGCTGCCTGGGGAAGACTTTTTGGCATATCACTATCCTACCTTACCAGTGCTGCAGTGAGTATCTCTTTTGCTCTTACAGTTGACAGGCCCTGGAGAGCTCAGCTTTTAAGATGAATCAGGCATAAGAGGAAAATTAAGCATAAATAGATACATTTTGAAATGTCCGCTTATGCTACCTAAAGAGAGAAAAGGTGGGTTCTCTAGTTAAGTACTTAGTGTATAACTTAGAGTTACATCTTTTCTTTTTCTTTTAATTAATTGATATTTTCTCATCAGTAACTTGCCAACAAATATCCTCAACCCCCCCCAAAGTGTAATCCCCCCCAAATTCTTCATTGATATTAATATAAATACAGCATGTGTTCCTTAAATTTGACAATATGGCACTAAAATTCTCCTTTGTATTGAGTGGCATTTTGTTGCATCTTCATGTTTTTATTTTTATCATTATGGTGAGCATAGGAGAGGCATTATGGGTAGAAAGCCAGCTTTAAATTCTGAAAAATCCAGGTTCATGTTTTGCCTCTTACATACTGGTTGTATTTTGTTTCCTCTGTCAGAACCCCTAAGCAACTTGCAAATATAGATACAGATTAATTTCAGATTTGCAAAAGTAGAGAGTGTCTATATCAGAAGTCCCCCACACTGAAGAATTCATAGATTTAGACTTTCTCTACCTGCCTTATCATGGCAACTCTCAGCCCCCAAAGCCCTCATAGATAGCATTATTTTGTCTCTGCTTTTGATCACCTAGCATTTAAGCACTTCAGTTTTCCAGGCACTGGGAATACAAAGAAGAGAAAACCGATTCCTACCTTTAAAGAACTTACATGTTACACATTAATGTGTAAATAAATATACATATACACAGCAGAGCGAAGGGAAGGCTCTAACAGTTGAAAGTGACATTTGAGCTGAGTCCTGGATCTTCCTATGTTTCTGTATATTTCTTATAGTCCTTAGAATGATATCTTTTGTCCAAACTCTGTTAATAGACCACAGTGGGCTAGCAGATTGGGTGAAATGCTGCTTAATAGGTATGGGTTAATATTGTTATAGTTGCCCAGGATAGGATGGCTTAAGTTCTCAAAGTCGGGAAAGAGAAAGGGCATGATTTCAGGTATAGAAACTCAATTTGGAAATATGATCTAGTTCAGGGTTTCTTAAACCTTTCTACTAGCAACCCCTTTTCTCCCAAGAAATCTTTATATGATCCTGTATATATAGGTATACAAATCAGACATTTACTTATAATAAATCATAATTTCATGACCCACAATGTTACATGACCTTTTATGGGATTGAGAGACACAGTTTTAAGAAACTGGGATCTTGTCCTCCTGATGTGGGGAATCCATTTTTATCTCAGAGAAGATTGTCCAAAATTTGGATTTGTCAGTCATTCTTCTTTTGTGCTAAGCAGCAGGAAGCCAAAGACTTGGAGTCTCTGGTGGTCTTATTTATCAGTGCTCTGACATTTCTTGTGTTTGTTTCTTCTAATTGTAGATATGGGCTGACCCTGGCAAATATGCCCTGATGGGAGCTGCTGCCCAGCTTGGTGAGTCCTTTTTCCATAACATGAATGCATTCCAAGGAGGGAAGGTAGGATGGAGCACTTAGCTGCAAAGACCAGGAGGATCAGGGCTTAGCCTTTTGGTCTCTCTGTACCTCAGATACATGTCAAGAAGAAACACGAAATTTGATTTACTAAAACTAAACTGTTATGGAAAAGTAAAAGAATTCAAAAGAATTGATTTTGACCTGAAAATATAGGGAATACACTAACTCCTTTTATTTTCCTCAGGTGGCATTGTGAGAATGACCCTGAGCCTGACGGTCATTATGATGGAGGCTACAAGCAATGTGACTTATGGTTTCCCCATCATGTTGGTTTTGATGACAGCAAAAATTGTTGGAGACTTCTTTATTGAGGTTTGATATGGAAGGAGAAGAACAAGAAAATTGTTTTGGATTTCTCAAGAGAACAAGACGTTCCTTTTCAGTCTCTCATAATTTTGGGGTTTCTCATTAGCCACGTGTCCACCTAGGTCCCTTTTTCACAATGTAACAGTGTATTCTCTATGGAGTCAAGTTGTCAGATCTAGTAGAGAAAAGATCTTCATCCCAAATGTGCTAAAGAAGAGCTCCTCCTATCTACTTCTCTGATAGATTTCACTAGCCTTCAGGAAGCAATGATGGGTACAAAAACTCTGCTGTGTCTCATTTCTGCTAAAGGAATCACTGAATCTTTCTATCTTGAAAGTTCTGTGTTGGTGGGAGTAGAGATGATTTCCCTCTTCACCTCACAGGGAAATATTCAGGCTAAATAGGTGATTATTGTGATACCTTAAAGATTAATAATATTTAAGCTTGCTCTGGTAGTTCTCTTCTTGAAGATGATTTGTAGTGAAGTGGCCAGGGTTAAAGGGACAAGATGTCAGTTAATCCTGCACTTACAGAGCATCTGCTTTGTGCCAAACAGTCTGCCAAGCCCTGGGTATACAAAGATAGGTAGAAATTGTCCTTGTCCTCAAGTAGCTTACAATCCATTAGGAGAGAATATGCAAACAACTGTATACAAATAAATTAGAGACAGGATAAACTGGTAGTCATCTCAGAGGAAGGAATGCACCACATTAAGAAAAACTAGGAGAGGCTTCTTGCAGGTGGGATTTTTGTCTGAAACTATGAAGAAGCAACAAGAAGAACACAGGTTCCATTAGTGAACATAGAGATAATCATCAGCAGCAGGAGGCCAACGCTCAAATCTGGCTTCCCTATTGGAAGAAGGTACAATCATATATTAGTTTTGTTCTGTCTTTTCTTTCCAGGGCCTTTATGACATGCATATTCAGCTGCAGAGTGTTCCCTTCCTCCACTGGGAAGCTCCAGTTACTTCTCATTCACTCACTGCCAGGTAATGAGCCTCTTTCTGGCCTTCTCCCCTTGGCCTTTCTCTATAAATCTTAGCCTTAAATAGAAATGACCAAGATGTTGGTGACTCAGACCATGCTTGGTAATGTATGTTTCCCAAGGAAATAAGTTGACAAAAATGCACTATTTCTATAACTTCTCAATTCAGTCTGGGATAAGGTTGATAAGTCCTGTGGTTGTAGAATCTGCCTCTTTTAAATGGGGAGTGGAAGACATGATATTTCTAGTAGGGGTCTTGCTGTTCTATTTGTATAAATTCTAGGATTCAGAAATATTGAAAATGTCATTGTTGTCCAACAGTCTATAGCTGTAGGATGAAACTGGTCTATAAAATACTATTAATTAGCTTTGACAGTTACTAAAAAAGAGTAGTTTTTTCCCTTTAGCTATTCTGAAATAGAGACAATATTGAGAAACCAGTGGTATAAGTCCAGCTTCTGTGGTTCATGACCCCATATAGAGTCTTGTGACTGATTGTGGGGTGTGAAATTAAGATTTGTTATAAGTAAATGTTTGATATGTATACCTGTTTTATATATCTATATGCCCAGGGTCATGTAAAAATTTCTCAGGTGAAAAGAGGTCACTAGTGGAAAAAGTTTCAGGAACCCTGTTCTAAAGTGATGGCTTTTTCCCACAGCTGCATGCTAAGAGTGCCTCTTCTTCCTTTGCTTTCTTACCAGAGAAGTGATGAGTACACCAGTTACCTGTCTACGGAGAAAAGAGAAAGTGGGAGTAATAGTGGATATCCTCAGTGACACTTCCTCCAATCACAATGGCTTCCCAGTGGTGGAGTACTCTAATGACGCCCAGGTAGAGGACAAATTTTACCACGGATAGGAAAAAAGTAGCATCTACCCTGATAAATGACCATTAATGCCTTAATTAAGGAGAAGACAAATTTATGTTAGATGAATAGTTCAGGCAGATTGTTTTCATTTCACAATTTGGGTCCTGGTGGTAGCCTCATCTAATTATGCTAGACAGATAATCAGAATTGAAATTAGATAAAGCAAAATCCAAGGATTTTCATTTCTCTATTTTCTTAGATAGTTCATTGCTATAGTCTTTGCTGTGGCTCATGTACCTGGGAGTGGGAGAGAAGGAATTAGAGCCATTCCTTTGAGATCTTGCATTGCCTCCTGAGAAGGAAGTCTGATAATAATCCAGACTCTAAATCTTGCTTCTGAGCATCATATATGGACAAAAGATATTCTCTTTTTACAGCCAGCAAGGTTACAGGGCTTGATCCTGCGCTCCCAGTTGATTGTCCTCTTGAAGCATAAGGTATGATTTTTCACAAGGCCTTTTATAAAATGTCATCAAAATCCTAAACACCAGGTGTAGACATTCCCAGACCTTGCAAATGATCCCCCATTCTCAGCTGTAGCAGTTTCCCTTATATTTGGTGGTATTTATTACCTTCCACTTTGAAGCTCAAGTTTCAAAGACTACATCACAGCAACAGAAACGCCAAGTATGCAAAATGCCCCCTCCCCACTATCTGGAGAAACTGTGCCCACTCTTTTCCCTGGTGATACTACTACTAGTTCTGAATCTCAGAAAAAATAGAAAAGGATCTATATGTACAAAAATATTCATAACAGGTTTTTATTGTTGTGGTGGCAAAAAAATCGATAATTGAAGAGGTTCCTGTCAATAGAGAATGTATGAATGAGTTGTGGTATTTGAATGTGGTATATGGAATATGATGGAATATTGTGTTGAAAGAAATTATTTCAGAGAAACCTGGGAAGACTTGTATGAACTGAAGTAGAGTGAAGTGAGCAGAACAGAGAGAACCATAATTTGTATCATAATAGTAATATTGTAAAAACTATCAGCTCTGAAAGACTTAGTAACTGAACTGCAAAGTGACCCACCACAGTTCCAAAGGACTCCTGATAAAATGGGCTACTCACATCCAGAGAGAAAAAAGTGATTGACTCAATGCAAATGGAAGCTTATGGGATTTTTCCCCCCCTTTTTTTTTTATTTTTTGGAAGGGAGTGGGACATCTAATAAGGGACTTTGTTTTTTATGACTATTTGTAATAGGCTTTGTTTTTCTGGCCTTCTCAATAGGGAAGGCAAAAGGAAAGGGAGGGAAAGAATTTGGAACTGAAAATAAATCTTTGTGCACCATCTCTGGTGCAGTGTCTAAGAGAGATGCTGTGAAATCAAAGGATGCTTTTTTCTTCTGTCTTCTACTTTAGGTATTTGTGGAAAGAGCCAGTCTGAACTTGTTCCAGAGGAGACTGAAATTGAAGGACTTTCGTGATGCCTATCCCCGATTCCCACCCATCCAGTCCATTCATGTGTCTCAGGATGAAAGAGAATGTATGATGGACCTCACAGAATTCATGAATCCCTCCCCATACACAGTGCCTCAGGTAACTGGCTAGTATGTTACAGAAATGGGAAGAAGGTTGGCACCAGAGCTGCTCCCTAGACCTCTTACCAGTTCAAGAGGCTGAAAAATAAATGCATCCTTCAGTAGGTAATGAGTAGAAAACCATTACATTTCTGTGACTCTTGAGGAATCTTCCTGAGGGCTTTTTCTGTCTTATACAAAATAGACAATGTCTTCTCCAGTCATATGAGAGAAAACCTAGACTGAGAGAGTATTTATAATTCAGTATTTTAATAATGTCTGTCACTTGCACATGTATAACCTTTGTTGCAATGCTTACCCTCTAAAGGAAGTTGGAGAGAAAGGAAGGATAGAATTTGGAACTCAAAACTTAAAAAAAAAAGTTTAAAAATTGTTTTAACATTTAATTGGGAAGGAAATTATTTTTAAAAATGAAAAACACACATAGATTAGTAATAATAATAATAATGTCATTTACAAAGTCCTCTTTTAAATACATTTCCAAATATTAAAACTGGTCCAGAGTATGGTCTCCCTGAAAGAAAAAATTGCAGTCACCCCAGGAGACTGTAAGTTCTTTTAAAGCAGGGATTTTGATTTTTACCTTTGTTTCCTCAGCCCTTAGCATAGTACCTTATGTGTGTTGGGCATTTAATCTTTTTTGAACTCTAAGAATCACACTGATGTGGAAACCTGATTTCGGGCTTTGTGACTATGGGAGATGCCCACTTCACTCTAACACAAGAAAAATAGGAAGTGGGACAATACTCAGGGCTTCCTTCTCAGTTCTGCCAGGCCTCAGCAGTGCTTCATGACCTTTCTCCAGGGTTGACCAGCAGACCTATGAGATCTAAGTCCTGCCCAGCTCTGTAGAAAATGTCTTTGTGATTGAATGCTTTCTTTGGGAAAACTGAAAATTGGCAAGGTGATCTGAAGACTAAATAAATGTTTGACTTATTTCTAGGAGGCATCACTTCCGAGAGTATTCAAGCTTTTCCGAGCATTGGGACTGAGGCATTTGGTGGTGGTAGATAATCATAATCAGGTGAGTTTGAGCTCAGGGGAAAATGCATGTTCTGCATTAATATACTATTAGGTCATCAATGACTAGGATAGTCTTTGGTAGTTTGTCTTATCTCTTTCTTTAAATCCTAAATCCCCTCTCCTGAAGGAGTCTGTGACAATGCTGTCAGTTCCCAATCCTTTTTCCTTTGATAAAAAAAGTGGCTTCCCAGTAAGAGATTTCAGATAGATGTGGTTTCCTTAATCTCAAAGGCTGCCATCTCTGAAGGCCTTGCCTGTTTTTGTTGTTGAGGGTGGCTGTTCCAGTGCGCCGATTGTACCATCTATCCAAGCTTCTCATTCCCTTGTCAGGGCCAAGAGTCAAATACTCTTGATTCTCTTATTCTTTTGTATCATTTCAACATCCAGATTGGCAGAGAAGGCTAAGCATTTCATAGCAGTTGTTCCAGTGACACAGTCAGAAGTTTGGTCCCTCTGACATATCTCCTTTGGTTCTTCTGTCCTTACAGGTGGTTGGGATGGTGACGAGAAAAGACCTTGCAAGATACAGATTAGGGAAAGGAGGTTTGGAAGAGCTGTCCTTGGCTCAGACGTGACGGACTTGGCATCATGTCTCAGACGCTGCAGGGCAAGTGTCACTGACCACTGGAAACCCTCTGCCACCTCTTCTTTAGCACTCATCTGAGGCCTTGTTTCTCTGGAGGCCATGGAAGTGAAAAGTCCTCCCAGACTTCCCAGCTTTCTCCCAAGTGCAAACCTGGCTCCTCCAGGTTCTACTTCAGTGTTTTAATTTGATGTACATTGTGGGTAGATTTGTTTACATTTTAATGTTTTTCTCTGTGGTTTATCGCCATTGAATTCAATTTTTATTCTGTCCTTTTATGTTTCTTTACCTGAAAGGATCAAATAAGTTTAACTTTCTAGTTATTCTCGACTGAAAGCAGATGGGTGAGGGAGCTTGTTGTCCATGCATACACGTGGGGGGCAGTCCCACTGCACTGAGGAGAGTCAGTCTGTTGCACCTGCTGTGTTCCATTCCTGCTAACCCCTGTGGCCATAGTAGTTGAATTTGGCCTATTTGTTTTGCACAATCCTGGGAATTTCCTAAAAGAGTCCTGTGACTTTGGTAGATGCTTCAACTTCTTCCCCTGTACATTCCCCATAACCAGTCTGTGCCTCCCTTCTTGGTGTGGCAGCAGGAGGCCTGCCGGCTCAGTGCTTGACTGGCCTGTCTCCAGAACAATGGTTGGGTTTGGATTGGGCCAAGGGAAGTGGCCTGAGGACAAGAAGTGCTCCACACGCTGACATACCCGAGGTGGAACTGGGCCTAAGAAAAACTTCACCTACCCCCCCAAGAGAGCAGCGCCAGGTGTTACTGCCACCAGTGACGTCCCCTTCCTTCCAGCATTGGCTCCTTGTGGGCCAAGGGGATCTTGAATCTGTCCTCCCCCTCCTCCGACAACAGACTTCAAAGCCAAACAAATCTGGTTATGGCAACAGTGGAAATGTGAGATGTGGCCATCCTTACTGAGGCGGCTCCTGACCGTGGATGGGCAATCAGCTGTCACTGTAGATTCCACGTCTGTCCTCCGCTGTCAGGTTGGCTGGCCTTGCCCCACCCATCTTCTCTGGTCAGTGAGCTCCAGAATTAGAGCATCCTTCTGTGCACTCGCAGAGTCTGGACTCTGCGTCTTGGTAGCAGACATGGCATCTCCTGTCAGCCCATGTCGGTGCTTGTGGCATCGTTCCTTCCTCCCTGAACTTTCCCCTGCTCCCCTGCCCATTGCAGAAGTTTGAGTCTTCAAAAGGAAGGCCATTCAGTCAGAAACACTTTTAAAGTATTTTTTAGGTGTTTGATACACACTATATTTATGTCAATGAAAGGTACTTAGATAATGAATCCTTTGGGTTTTAGCATATGACTTTTCTTAAATGTACTTATTCTTATTTTCCCCAACTATTAGAGCTGGGTATAAATGCACAGCATACTTTGTTCAGCATATACCTACTATGAGTTATATTGAGCTTTTTAAAAACTTTAAAAAAGCCTTTTTAAAAAGGCTCTTATTGGGTACCTCTCTTGGATTCTTAGTTCCTGTTTATGCCAAGCCCTTAAAGTACTAAAGACCATGTGGCCTGTGACTTATCTTAGAGGAACAGCTCTGGCATATCTTTTAATAATGGACAGGAGTCCCTGGGGCTTCTTACCTTCATTCATAAATTTCTTCCTTGATAGGTAAAGACCAGCTCTGCCCATATCATCTCGGGTAGCGTGCTGTTTTTGTGGTACCAGTTTCTTTCTTCCTGTCCTCCAACCACTACTCCTTGGCGTGTATTCTTGCCACCTTACTGCAGAGCTGGCTGTGTCTCTTTGGCCTTCCTCACTGCCACAGCCTCAAGAGGCTGTCTTCCCCATACTCACTCTCATGTGTGTTTTTATTTATCTGTGCTTGGGGAGAGAGACCTGCTTTAATGAAGTTCAGGTTTGGGGGTTCCTTCTGTCGCTAACCCCTGCACAGATTAGTTCTCCAAGCTTCAGGTAGTCCTTTTAAGAATGTTTTAAGTGTTCCTGTGGCTCTGCTCCTCCTGTTTTCTGTGAGAAGCAGCACACTTTGGTTTATGTTTTTATAGTTTGTACAGATGTTACATTTTGATTTTATCTCTGTTGAAAGTTGTGGCATCTTTAATGAGTGAAGAGTAGGGGATTGTCAACTTTGCACTTCCTTCAAAAGCGTGTCACTGCAATCCTTTAAGCCCTTACCCAGATCATGTGCCAAGAAGGAAATGGGAAGCTGGGAGGTGGGCAGGGGTCAGAATATGTATGATTATAAGAAATAAAGGGATTGAAGTCAAGCTTCTGGTGCTGGATTTTTTTTCCTTTTCAGTCAGGATCATGACCTTGAGCCAAAGCTGGCTGGAGCATGTCTAGTTTTTGAAGTTGATGGTCTGCTGACCAATAAATCTCCTAGTAGGGAGGGTCTTGCACGCAGGTGAAAAATGCTTAAATTTTGCAGCTGTGAGCATTATCATGAGTCCTGATAAACAAGACTACCAAAAGAAACATTAGAGCGGGACCCAAGATGACACTTATGACCAGCCAGCTCACTAGAAGGGAGTCTGTTCTGCTGAGCCTCCCTCTGGCTAGCCTCCCTGCTCTCAATACCAGTTATTACTCCAGGCCAAGCTCCCAATCTGAGGAGTGACCATGACTTTAGTTCTGGCTTATCAATAACTTTGTGCCATTTGGGTCTCAGGTTTATTTTGCCAATGCTTTAAAATACCAGAAAGGGTAAAAAAAATTCCCCCCTCCTGGAGGTCATTGTCAACTCCTGCAACCTTTCTGGTGATATGAGATGGCTCGTGGAAAAGTGACATCTGCAATGGGGGCTTTCTGATCCTTTATTCCTCTTGCTCCAGACAAACAAAGCAAATAGTGTCTTGGACAGAGACAAGTGTACTGACGCCACAAGCAACCATTTCCATTGTTTTAGGTGAGGCATCCTGGCTTAGCAGAGGAGATGCTGGGAAACACAATTAGCTCTGTTGTGACCCTGGATAAGTCACCCTCACTGAGCCTCGTATTCCACATCTATAAAATTAGGGTAGGAAGACCTGCTTCATGTAATTAGTGTGCAGATCCAGCGAGCAAAGCGTGAACAAGGTACTTGTATAAATGTCAGGTCTTTAGGTTAAAACTTCCCTATTAGCAGACCAGATACATTTCTGATAGGAAAATGACCTGTTATCAAGGCCAGAATTTCTCCCTATTTCCTGTGGGAGGGGGAGGTAGAGGGTATGAGGATTCGTGATTTGGTTTTTACAGTTGTGACCATTAGCATTAACCCTACTGAACAGACCATTAGAGAGAGACATTTGTCCAGTCACAGCACAGGAAAACCTATGCCTTGGTTGAAAACATCAATCAGTCGATCAATTCCTGCAGTCCTAGGAAGTGGAGAACCAAGGCTGAGCCTTTTATGTTAGAAGAGAGCAGAAGGGTTAGGTCGGCTGTTAATACTCGGCCTTCAGGACGAAATCACTTAGCTTTTGTCTCCCTATGCAGGAGAGGAGGCATCGGTAGTATATAGCAGATGATTAGATTCTTGGTACTGGTGTAATTGGTGATAAGTCATGCACCAGCTTCTTAGTAAAGAGAGTATAAACTGATGATGAATTTTATGCTGCAGCACAGTCTTCATTCTTTATGATAAACTGATTTTATTGGGGAACTAAAAAAAAAATGTATCTGTGGAACATTGAAGTCTCAATTATAAAATCTGTGAACTATAAGAGATGTTTTTGTATTTCAATAAAAAGTTAATTTTTACTTCTGTGGTATTGTAATAGATTTTCTTCTCCTAGATTACTGCTTCCACCAAGTGGAGACACTTGGAAGCACGGTGTCATCTTTCCAGTTTCAACTCAGTCTGTGATAGATACCCTTGCTTAATGTTTTCCCTCATAAGCCATTTAAACATTCTTGTACTTATCACAACCGAGGTGCTAGAAATTAAGGATTTCTGTCCTTGCCCACAGAGGGATGTGTAGCGTCAAGTAAGGAAGGTGACTTAAGGACAGAGATGGGACCAGAACATACCTTCTTAAGCTGGGCATCTATCCTTTCAAACTATCTTCCACATACACCTTTCTTTGATCATGCAGCTTGTAAAGACCTCTAAAAAACAGAACTGGTGCATCTCTCTTTGTCATACCCTTCAGTATGAGATCTAACAATTCACAAGTAGGATTTTGCTTTTAAGATTAAATCTGTAATGTGGGAGCAAAATTAGTTCCCTCCTGTTGAGAGTTAGAACTTGAAACGGTTGGTGAACCATCTCATCTTCATAATATAATTACTAGTAATTAAGGAATAGCCCCTTCTCTAAGTTTCTCTTGATACTCACAAGAGCCCCCATTCTTCCTCATTCGCACTGGGCTTATTAAGCCACCAGAAGTGGTTTATACAGAACCCTTCCTTGATGTCGGTAATTAGATTAAATTGTTACTGCAGGCCCTAAGATTTCTCCCTTTTCCTCTCAGGATAGCTCTCCAAATAGTGATCCTAGATCACAAAATTACAAAGGTAGCTGGAAGTTGAGGAGCTTCACCCGGCAGGAAATGGCTAAGCTGATTTCTATTATACTATTGTTAATGATCTTAGAGAATGAAAAGAGTTTATCCTAAGCTTTCAGGTTTTTCACTTCACCCTTTCCAGGCAGTTGGCAGTAAGGAATCCTCAGCTGGACCTTTAAATCCAGTAGGTACTTCATGGCTCCCCAAATGCCAGGACTTCTTCCCAAGCGTAGCCTGGGTATCAATTTGTTGGTCCCAAAAGCCCATTTGCAACGTCTCTTTGGTAAATTGATCCTGTAAGTTCCCACAGAGGGAGAAAGAATAGATACAGTTCTTTGCACTATCCACACTTTTTGCCAACGTATCTCCAGTTCACACACTTATAAATATTGTGGGTATTCTTCCGACAATTAGGCTTAACTGCCACTTTAGGTGGGACGAAAGTAGACTCGTTTTTCCTTGCCTTCTAGATGAGTGAGACCTGGGGGGAGAAAGCATAGTATGCTCAGACATCATATTTATCCACTCCTGAAAAAGGGAGGTTTTTTTAGGATTATTTGCTGTTGCTCCTTGACTTGTCTACCAGTTTTTGGGTTTTTGTGCATAGGCAGAGAAAGGTTGATGAGGGGTTGATTCTAAGAGTGACAGTTGGGCAGTGAGGTCATAAGTTTCTAGTTGAAGGGAAAGTTCCGGAACAAGTTTACATCAGTTCCCACTGCTTAGATAGGTTCCCTGTGAAGGCAAGATGTAAGGACACTATTATCCGACAGCTCAGCAAGCTCTCTCAACTGCCTCAGCCAGCCTCCCTTTCCCTTCTTCCCCAGACCTGGTAAACCCCTGAGGGATGAGGTGGGAGGGGGAGAATGGGATGGCTCTTTGTTCTAGGGTTCCCTTCCCTCCCTCAACAGTTTACCCTAATAGTCATCTGGTTCAAAGCCAAGAGATGTCCTGAGTAATGCTAGAAAGCTATGGGGAAAGAGTAATTGTCCCAGAGCCCATCTCTACGCTATGAAAGGATCAGACAGTGTGGATATAGTCTTTAGAGTCTGGATGAAGAAGTGCCAATGAAGTCTCACATTTCTGCCCTTGTCCCAAGCTCTTTGTCTCTAAATATATTAGAAGGGGTCCATTTCAATGTCTGGAATTTAGTAAGGAAGACTAAAGGTTAGCTTTAGTCTGGACATTGTAACTCTAAAACTGGGAGGGACCTGAGAAGCCATATAGTTTTAACTCCCTCATTTTTTTTTTATAATAGCTTTTTAAAAAAGCTAATTTTACCTCATTGACAGTTGCCAAACATTTTGTTCCAAGTTTTCCCCTCTTTCCTCCCCTCCCTCCCCTAGATGGCAGGATGATTAATACATGTTAACTATGTTAGAGTATAAATTAAATACAAAATAAGTATACATGTCCAAACAGTTATTTTGCTGTACAAAAAGAGTTGGATTCCGAAATATTGTACAGTTAGCCTGTGAAGGAGATCAAAAATGCAGGTGGGCAAAAATATAGGGATTGGGAATTCGATGTAATGGTTCTTAGTCATCTCCAGCGTTCTTTCACTGGGTGTAGCTGGTTCAGTTCATTACTGCTCCATTGGAACTGATTTGGTTCATCTTTTTGCTGAAGATGGCCACGTCCATCAGAATTGATCATCATATAGTATTGTTGTTGAAGTATATAATGATCTCCTGGCCCTGCTTGTTTCACTCAGCATCAGTTTGTGTAAGTCTCTACAGGCCTTTCTGAAATCATTCTGCTGGTCGTTTCTTACAGAACAACAATATTCCATAACATTCATATACCACAATTTATTCAGCCATTCTCCAATTGATGGGCATCCACTCGGTTTCCAGTTTCTGGGCACTACAAAGAGACCTGCCACAAACATTCTTGCATATACAGGTCTCTTTCCCTTCTTTAAAATCTCTTTAACTCCCTCATTTTTTAAGTATCTGACCTAAAATTTTATAGGTAAACACCAGAGTCAGGATTTTTACCTAGGTTCTCAGAATCCAGTGCCAAATGGGGGTTAGTGGCAGGTATGATCCAACTTTGGGAAATAATTTGGTATCAGCCATTTAACTGGTCCATGTTGTCTGGAATAAATTAATTTCTAAACTTCAGTTTATCTGAAAACAGAATAAAGCACTATTTACTTCACATACTCGTAAGATCAGATAAGATAATGTAGGTACAAAAAAAATACTTTGTAAGCCATAAAGGAAGGGGCTATTTATTTATTTTCTTAGAGCTGGAAGCAATGGTTTGAGGAGATCCCTTTTCAGAGAATTTAGTCTAAGCAGATGAGAATCAGCTTCTTTCTTTGTACAGAGACTAGAAAGTTCAGAATACATTCTGGTTTTCAGGGATCTCCTTGCCAGTCACAGAATTTCCTATTTGGAAAAGACCTTTCTTTTTTTAAAGGCGGGAAATATTTCATTTTTACATTCTTGCATGAATAGGTGCCTACATTAGTAGGCACATTTTTGAAACTACAAAGGCAGTGTTTTATTTCCTATCCTGGAAGGAACCTTAGGAGCCAACAGGTCCAAATTATATCTGGAAAAAAGAGTCTTACAGCAACATCCTCAATAAATGATCATTCAGTCTTTGCTTGAAAATCCCCAATAGAGAATCATGAAGGCAAGGGAAGACCCTTCTCCAGGGATAAGGTATGTTGATTCATTTGTTGAATTCCTGAATGCAGAGACTTGTTTGTATTTTCCTTACCATAGGATTGAGTGTCCGACAGTACGGAGTCAGACCTGAGTCCCCATTGTCACTATGAGCAACTCAGTCACTCTAGGGGACCTGGGGCAGCTCCTCGAAGATGGTCTGAGGATTTCAGAACCTCTGATTCTAGATGAGATCTCTGATAGTTCTGAGTATAGCCTCAGAGGGTCTTCTAAATTCACCGTTGAACAAGACTCTCCTAAACGCTGGAAGCAATTAGAACAGTGGTAGGTACCCGAAGTTTGTTTCATCACTTAGAACTACTTTCCAATTCCTTAAGGTGCTTGAGCCCAGAATTACTCTTTCTTTTTTGGAGGTGGGATTCTGACTAGCGGTAGACTCCTTAAATCATATCCCCTATACTTTTTCTGGGTAGACTCAGGTGACTATGATTCTAATGCTTACCCTTCCTAGTTAGATCTTCCTATAGGTAAATAGCCTGTCTCCTCCCCTTGTTCCCTGCCTCTGTGTGTATCTCTCCTCTGACCACTCTGCCATTGTATCAAAGGGTGGCAGATCTGCAAGCTGAAGTGGTTTGCCTTCGAGGGCAAAAGGAGCGTTCAGATCAAGCTGTTCTGAGTTTGTTGAGGGAGCTGCTCCAGATCCGGGCTCGGATACAGGTGCAAGACTCTGAGCTGGAGCTGATCCGTGATGAAGTGAAGCAGCTTACCAGAATACCAGAGAAGGAAGCCTGTGAGGTGAGCCAGCTGCCCACTGTCTACTCCTTTCGAAGATACTTTCTTATTGTGTGAACTGCGGGAGTAGTGGTAGGAGGCTGGCAAACTGATAATAGGTAGTCCTATCTTTTTTGTCTGTCTTTTCTTGGTCTTTCCCTTGTCATGACATCCCCAGGATTTCACTATGTGGCAGAATGTTTTGCTAGGAAGTAAATTTCTTCCCTTTTCTCCTTTGTCCTCCTTTCTTCCCTAAACTGAACTTATTTTTTTTGGAATCCTGCCTTTTCTCTTTATACCGCTTTGTACCTATCTCCTGACCCTTCCATTAAATAAACGGGACAGCTATAATGATTAAATCAAACTTTAGAATTCAATGGAAGCTTAGCAGTCATCTATCCCATACCTTTCATTGTACAAATGAAGAAGTTCTGGCTCACTGGCAGGATATCTTCCCTAGGGCCAAATTCCCACTTATCCAGTCTTAGAGCCCTAGAAAAATAACCCTCTTTTATCCACAAATTGTTCCTATCTCTGGCTTAGTTTCCTGGGCTGTGAAGTTTTGGCTCCCATTATCCAGTTGTCAGTCACCATGGATCATAATAGAAGGCCTGGATAAATTCCCCAAAAACCAAAAACAAAATCCAATGCTCAAATCATTTTCTTTGTAGCCTTCCAGTGCTACAGGTCAGAGTCACATGGAGTTGATGGAGAAAAGGTACGTGTTTCCTCATGTCCAGAAATCGTTCCCTTAACAACCCACATAGTTATTGGACAGATTTGGGAGCAATATAATATTCCCAAACAACTCCAGGACAAGGATTTTGGCACTAAAGAAGGGTGACGGGGTGGATTCTGTTGTTTTTGATTCAAGAGCACTTCCTCTATTTTTCTAAAGCAGAGATGCTCCTCTGCAGAAGGAAAGGTACTCTAGGACTTCCCCCATGAACCTCCCCTGAGTAACCTATTCTCTAAGGCAAGTTGTGACTCAAGTAATGTCATCTACTGACACATCAGTCCTGTTGACTTGGTCTCCAGGAAGTTCAGGGGTTTCACATTGCCCAAGAAGAATTCCTCAGAATAGCCAGTGACATTCAAGCTCTGCAAGCAAGGTCTTCACCCTTTCTGTCCTTAAATGGATGGGGATCTGGGCAGCTGCCTAGTCTCCCCCTCAGACCTGTACTACCAGGTAGGGGGGGAGAGGAAGTCGGGGCTCTCAGAAGTAGAGGACAATTTAAATCCTAGGTTGGTGGAGGTCCGAGATGCCCTAACCCAAGTTAGGCGGAAACAGGCTCTCCAGGAAACAGAAAAGAAGAACTTTGAGACAGAACTAACCCTCAGGTATGCATGTTTCCTTCCTCCTCTTTTCCTCCTCCAGACTCTTTTAGCTTATCTGATGTATATGTTCACTAATAGCTTCCTTGACCTGCCAATCCATCGTGAGATCTCTCCCCTCTGAGTTGGTATAATTGTTTTGGTCTGTGTGCCTTATTCCATAATTTTTTGTATATGTTTTCTAGAACTGTTACATAAGTCATTTATGGTTTTATTTTTCACATTTTTAAACTCTTCTCCTTGCTTGTAGAGGCCAAGAACCATATCTTCTCCATTTTTGTCTTCTGAAGTGGTTCAGCGTGCTATAGATGATCAATAAAGATTTGTTGATCAATGAAAGGAGACTTGCATGGAGGCGAGTAGTATAAGAGAAGGATAGAACTGTAGAGTCACACCAGATTGAGTTTTGTTTAAACAGTTGGGAAGTACCAACTATATGCTGATGCTAGGGATTCCAAAATAAATGGAATAGAGACCCTGTTGTCAAGGAGCCCATATTAGGTGATGGAGAGAAGACAAGTACACAAACAGTAGGTGTAGAGGAGAGGATTCAGGGAAGATGCTAAGAGAAATCTGAGATGGGAAGGAAGGCTCACTTTTATATGGAGACAGTGGGATGCTGGAGAAGACTTCATAGAGGAAATGGCACCTCCTTGGGCCTTAAAGGAAGGAGAGGGGCTTCTAACAAACATGGGGAGGAAGCCTTCAGTCCAGACTCAAACCAGAAACAAAAGCAAGGAGAAGAGGGGAGAGTGGGATGAGAACGTAGTAGAGAGAAATGAAGTTTTGTTGGCCACATAGAGTATGTGACCAACATTAGTGTGAGAAGAGTGTTTATGGGGCAAAATCAGAAGTCTGTGTTTCTTTTTTGGAAGACAGTGGAAAGCCTGTGAACGCTTTTTAGTAAGAAATGGCATATTCAAAAGGGTGCATTCAGAAGATGACTCCAGAAACTATGTGAAGAATAGATTGGAGTAAATTGAAGAAAGACCAGACAGATTACAAGGAAACCAGTATTACAGTTATCCCTTCCACATCTGGCTTTCTTTGACCAAGATGGTATATCATAAGTCAGCATAAGAAATTAAATGGGAATTTTGGGGGAGTTTTGTGGGAGCTGTAGACAATAAGCAAAACCAGCAGAAGACAGAAAGTTTAGAAACTCAAAAATGCATTATATATAGATATGCATATATATATGTGTGTATGTATAAATATATATATATATATATATATATATATATTACTGAATAATACCAATCCAAATTTTACAATAAGATTTAATACCCCATACAAGAAAGATTTCAGACTTCTCTGGTATGAAGGAAGGACCAAAAATTTATACTCATATTTTTCAGATCATGGAGATACCATGCCGTTAAGTCCAACCTATACCTGCAATGTGGAAGGGATAATTGCAAAATTGTGTTGGGGAGGAAGAATGCAGCTAAGTGGCCCAGTAGATAGAGGACCAGGCCTGGAGTCAGGAAAACTCTTCCTGAGTTCAAACCTGGCCTCAGATACTTAATAGCTGTATGATCCTGGGCAAGTCATAAATGACCTTGCTTGCCTTTATTTCTTCTTCTGTAAAATGAACTGGAGAAAAACATTGCAAACCATTCCACTCTCTTTGCCAAGAAAACCCCAAATGGTGTCACAACCCAAAAACAACTGTACAAAAATAATTTAACAGAGAAATACGGACCTTCACCAGAGTAGTAATTCAGTTTAATTAAGATGTGTTGAGTAAGTAGAAAACAATTGTATAAGAAAGGGCTAGAAAGTTTAGTTGGAGCCAGACTGAAGAGGGCCGTGAAGGAAGCCTCTGGGAAATTTCTGTGCTTGGAATTGATGTCATCACAAAGCTTACTTTGCCCTTTCTTTAATTAATCTTGATACTGGCTTATGCCATGGAGACTGGAATTTTAAAACAGGGGAGGAGGGTTCAGAAGGGACTGTTTTTCTTTTTTATCTTTGTAGTCAGATGAGGGCAGGCTTAAAGAGATACCAACATACTCTACAAGATGGAGATTTGGATGTGTTAAAGTTCTGTCCTTATCCATCCTAACCTGAGAAAGGCCCATGCTTTAAACATACTAGTTAGTATGTTGTCAGAACTCCTTCTAGCTTTTAGGTGGAATGATCCTATTTACAGTCAAGCCTCATGTTTAGGATAAGGAAGTGGGAAGACATTTTCCTTGAAAGATTGAAAACTTGTGAACCCTATCAATCTTATATTTACGATCCTACTTCAGGACTAGTGAGCATTTTTCCATTTAAACAAACTTACCTTAGGTAAGTCCATTTTACAGATAATGAAACAGGTTCAGAAAGTTAAAGTACTTATCTATGCTTTTAGAGCCAATAAGTATTAATCCTCTGGGATTTCCTGACACTAATGTTCTTTCTATACACCATGCTTGCTGCCTATAGGTTGGATAAGCTGAATGGGGACCTAAAAGAAGAAGCTGAGGGGCGGGAAACAGCCTGCAGTACTCTGCTGCAGAGCCAAGAAGAGAGTGCCTGCCGAACTAGTCGGGATATTGCTGGGATACAGGTCAGTCAGGAGCCGATAACTGGCTGCCTCTCTCTTCTCCAGTTCTCCTTAGGGAATCGATTAGTTTGAGGAGATGGCTGCTTTGAACCAGAAATTTGAAAAGAGCCAGGTTTGTGGAAGAGGAGTGGGGGGACCTGGGAAGATTAACAGACTATCCCAATGGAAAGAAAGGAGGTGTATGTAGTTAAATATTCACAGCAGCACTTTTTGTGGTAGCAAAGAATTGGAAACAGAACAAATACTCTTTCTTTGGGGGATGGTTAAATAAGCTAGTCCGTGAATATCATGGGATATTCTTTTACTGTAAGAAATAATTAATATGAGAGTTCCAGAGGAGCCTGAGAAGACTTAAATGAACTGATTCAGAGTAAAGTAAGCAGAACCCAAGGAAACAATATACACAATGGCTACCCAAATATAAATGGAAAGAAAAATAAAATGAAACTGAACACTATAATTATAATTACCAAACTAGATTTTGGAGAAGTTGAGAAAAAGCACCTTCCTTCACTGCAGAGATAGGGGACTATGGAGGGTATGGAATATTACAGATACTATTGGTCATGTTTGGGTGTATTGATTTTTCTGAACCATTCACTCTGTTTTTTTTTTTCTTTTCTATTTTTATTATTGATTACAAAGATAGCATTCTGTGGAGGGGGTAGGAGGGAAAAATATATTTGAAAATTAATGTGATGTAATAGTAAAAGGTATTGATTTTAAAAAATTAAGAAGCTAAGTAGTTTAGAAGAAAGATTACAGACTTAATAATGAAGCATTATATAGTAATTATAGGGAATTTCCTTTATTTCCACATGTGTGCTCTTTCATTCCCTTCCTCTTTCTTTCCCTTTTGCCACCCCCTTTCTTTTCCTCCTTCTGTCCGCTCTTCCCTTTCTCTCTCTGTCTCTGTATGTCTGTGTGTGTCTCTATCTCTCTGTTTCTGTCTCTTATAGAGCAGCAAATAATTTGCTTAATTGATTTGCTTAATTATTACTTGATCCTTCAAAAGGTATAGAAACAAATGAAGAGGACTGCTATTCTAGATCTAGATTCCTGACAACAGGAAGGGCAAACTGGTTCGCAAAATAGGAATAATAGGAATCTTGGGGGATGTGATTATGCCATCACAAAACTGACAACAGAATAAGTGAGGAATGGTAGACATGGTTCTATATTCATCTTAGATTTCAGGAGGGCAGATTTCCAAGAATTCAGAGAAAAATGTAAGGAGAAATTAGCTGCTGAGGAATTGGAAATTCTCAAGAATGAAATTTTGAAAACACACACACACAAAAAAAATCAATTTCAGTGATGTGAAAAAAAAATAAAATGAAGTTGCCTAAAAAAAATCAGTGGAGATGGACAGGAAACTCGTCAAACAATGTAGAAGTTGAGATTTAACCAAAGATAGAAGCAAAAAGCAGTTAACAGTGGAGAAATACAGATATAATGCATGGTTCTATAAGAATAACATTAGAGAAGTGATAAAGCTAATGAAGTTTATTAAGGAGAACAAAAAAGTTTGTGTTTTGGTTTTGTTATTTAGCAGCCTGAAAAGGAAAAAAAGAGGATCAAAGAAGGAATGGGACTATGTCTCAGATGGTTGAGATAAAAGCAATGAAGAAACCACAACTATTCAATGCTTTGTTTCTGTTTTCTCCAACAAAGACAAAAATGACCAATAGAATTTTTAAACCAAAGAGAAAGAATATGATAAGGGAGCTCCCTAATAATTTTTCCCCAAATGACAAAAGTATTTTTATTTTGACATGTATTAATTCCTCAGGATATTGTCTTTGTCATCTTTTCCAACTTATTCATCAGCTTATTGCACAGTGCCTTTGTCAGAAATATAGATACCATTCAAAAATTTTCTGATGTTCTTGTTTTTGACTGTGGAAGCCTGCTGGATCAGAGCAACTGAGTTCAAGTTCAATATCACTTCCTTAAAGAAGTAACACATATTTTTGAGCTTAAGAAACAGCACAGGCAATACTTGGTCTCATGCTTTGTTCTTCAGATATATATTTTTCACCCCAGAAATTTCTGATTTTGACAGTTACAAAATGAAGTCTGAATATGCTCTTGAATAGCAACATTGATGACTAAGTGAGCATATTCAGATTTCATTTTGTAACTGAGTAATTAATGCCTTTGATCAAATTTAATATGTGACTTTGGGACTGCAGATTGTGTGCATGGCTGTAAGTTTTGATTTCCCCATCACTTGTCCACTGGAGTCCTTTTTTCTTCTTTCTAAGGAGACCGAGCTCCATGTTGCTATGGTTGAAATCCCTACAGAGGATTCTTCTGGGCCCCTTCACAATAACCATTCAACCCTTGAGAAAGACAGCAATGTTTTCTGGGCTGTTGACAATTTGATTGCTTCATTCTAGAAGTGAATAGGACAAAAAGCCCTAGTAACCTTTAATGAGTTTGTCACCGAATCCCGACAAACTACCTTCCAGAGCGCTGAAAAACATTCTGGATATGATTCAAATATCATTGACTGTAGCTCTCCAGAGATTAAGCATGGAAAGGAAGCTATGTCACTAAAGACAGATAAATGTCTTATTTAAAAAAGAAAGAGTAAGAAGCCAATAAGTTTCACTTTGATTTATTACTAAAAGCCTGGTTATGGAATATTAGAAAAGGGAGAATGTTAAAAAAAAAAAAAAGTAGCAACAACCACCATGACTTCATCAAGAATTTATTATTTTGATGCCATTTCTTTACCTTTTCAATAGACTGGAAAATAAATGCTATAAATTTAGTTTACTTGGATTTCAGAAAAATATTTGGCAAATTCTCTCATGCTATTCTTTTTAAAAATGTTTGAAAATGTTTTGAAAGATGTGAACTAGAACATAGTATTAGGGAGATTCAGAATGAGTTGAATGAGGAGACCCCCTCACCCCCCAAAAAAATAAGTATTAGTGTTTTGGAAGGAAGCATCCCAGGAATTTGTGCTTGGTCCTATGCTATTCAACATTTTAGTTATTGACCTGGATAAAAGCATTGACAGCATGCTTACCCCAGACTGCTAATAGCACAGAGCCATGAGGATCACAAACCCATTTGGATGATTGAGTCAAGATTCAGAAAGAACTTGACAGGCTCAAACAAATCTAATAAGGTGAAGTATTTATAGAAATAAACAAATTCCTTTCCTACACATAGATTTGAAAAATCTGTATAAAATTTTTTTGCACAAGGGCAAGAGAGGAAAGATGTGACTGAATCCACAGTGGTTTATTTGTTTGAGGTCAAGCAAAGACTACTTGTTCATATATTGTAGAGGAGATTCTTCTTCGGGTCTGATCTATGAGGCAACTTTTAATTCTGTGATTCTATGATTATAAAATTCATAATTCCCAAGCCAGAAGGTCCTCAGAGCAACCAGTTCTGACCCTCTTCTCCCCACCAAAAAACCACACCTCAAGATTAGTGAATGTCAGCAATTATTCAGGATATATAAGTGTGTTGTCTTCTCTCTCTCTCTTTTTTTTTTATGTTGTCTTCTCTTTATGAAGTTCTTAAAGGATGGAAATTCCCTTTGTGATTTGATATCCTTGAACATCAAGAAATAATTTATTATTCAACCAAAATCTCACCTACTTTAATTGAAACTTGAAACAGTTTTACTGACTTACTTCTCCATGAGAACATGAAGATACAAATATTCAATCTCAATCTCACAAAAATCCATCAAATGTGTTAAAGATAAAGTTTTCAAACTTTCCCAGTTCTTTTCACCATTTTAGTATCTACTCTATGCCCTACTTCTTCATATCATTCCAATGTATAGCGAGCAAAACAAAACATTCTTCTATAGGAAGTTTGCTCATTCCTCCGGTCTCCATTTATCAGGTGTCCTTCCTCCTAGATACCCTCTTTTTGGGTTTTCATGATGTACTTTCTTCTTGGTTGTACTCCTACATCTCTGTCCTGAACAATACTGTTTTCAATCTAGATTGCTCCCAAATCTAAATATTCCGACCTCATTTCTTTTATACTCTAGTTCCAAATGCCTGTATTCAAGGAGCTCCAGCTAGATGTTCCATAGACATTTTGAACACAATTATGTCCAAAATAGAATTTATTGCCTTCTCCTCTAAACTCACTGCTCCTAATGTTCCCTCTTTGCATCCAAAGCATGTCCTTTCAGGCACTGAGCTTCATAACTTTGGAGTAGTTCTCTATTATTTATTCTCATTTTCATTTGTCTGGCCATTGTCAAATCCTAACCATTCAATCTCCACAATATTTCTCATCTCTCTTTCTTCTCTATTCTCTTCAAAGCTAGTACCCAATTCCAGACCCTCATTGCTTCTCACCTGAACTATTGCTATAATCTCCTAATTAGTTTTCTGACTCAAGGCTCTTCCCATTCAGTCATCTCTACGGCTGTCATAATGATATTCCTAAAGTACAACTTTGATCAGAACACTCACCTGATTAAGAAGTTGCAGTGGTTCCCTGTTGCCTTTAGGAAAGAACAAAAATTTCTTCTATTTGGTTTTTAAAGCTCCACAATCTGCCTCCAGCCTATCTTTCTAGACTTGTTTTACATTATTCCCCTTTCCATACTTCATCCAAATTGGCCACTTTATCACTTGCTATTTATGACAATTCTATGTCTCTGAATGCATGCTGTTCTCTGTCCATTAAAGGCTCTCCCTCTTTATTCCTGTCTCTTAGAATCTGGAGCTCCCATCAAATGTCAGCACAAGTACCAGCATTAGAAGTCTTCTTTGCTGATCCCCTCAGTTGTTACTTCTTTTCCCATCCCAGTTGAAAAATGGAGATAATAGCAGCACTTATTCCCTAAATCTCTTGTGAAAATCAAATGAAATATTTGTAAGATACTTAGCACAGTGCCTGGCACCAATGCCTGCTTAATAAATACTTGTTCCCTTTCCCTCTCCTCCAAAATTACTTTGTTGATATATATGATATTTTGTTTTATAGATAGATAAATATACTTTAATGATATATATATATATATTTCTATTTACGTATCTATGTACATGTCTCCATGCCTGTCCTTCCCTTCCCCAAATTGATGGAGAACTTCAGAACTGCTGGGCCTTGCTGCCCATCTTCCAGGGCATCTTATATACCTCAAGTAACTACTGCAGGCAGAGAATTTCATCTTCTCTTCATATCTTTAGTACTTGGTACAATTCCTGGCATATGTGAGTACTTAAGAAATGCTTCTTGAATGAATTGTGTTCCAGCTGCTAAGCCAAAGGTTTTCTTTCTGGTTTTATTGTAACTTTGCCAAATGATTTAAGCTCTCTTTATCTTATTTTCTCCACCTGTGAAATGGGAATAGTTTTACTGAAGAAGAGTCCAATACAGGAAAAAATAAAGGATCTCAACTTGCTCTAGATTTTGAGGAGTTTTTGTAAACTTGCAATTGTAAAATTGCAAAGTTGCTTAAATTGTGGGTTGTGACCCCATATGGAGTCATATAACTGAATGTGGTGTCATGAAATTATGGCTTGCTGTTAGCAAATGTCTGACACGGGTTTATATACATATATTCCTGGGGTCACATAAAAATTTCTCAGATAAAAAGGAGTTTTGAATAGAAAAAGCCCTGCTTTTTTAGGCAAACTTGGACAATGAGAATCAAGCTAGGATGCTTGAACTTCCCCTAGAGAGAAGTGTAATAGAGATCATAGATGTGAATTTTTGCAATGCAGCCTCTTCACTTCTGCAAATAGTGACCCTGGACTTCAGGTATCATCACCATATTCACGGGGCTTGTCTGAAGAACTACACCACAGGGAAAGCTTTCAGCTACCCTCTGATAATACTAAAAGACACAGTACTTGTTTGCCGATAGTTCAGCTGCCAAGTATCAGTGGTGTTCCTTTCTCATTACCCTTTGAGAAGTCAGGATCACGGCTGCACCGAGGCATGTGGAACTCCAGGTATGGGGAGAGAGACTGAACAAGTCGTCAGTGTTGGATATTGGGAGAAGCTGCTGAGTTGCTCACTTTATAAAGAGGCCTGGGCTCTTTGTCCAGACCTGGGGCTTTCTCAGAAACTCTTCTGATTTGGGTCTTTGTTGTTCTCTTATTTAGCTGCTTTTCTGTCATATCTGACTCTGGGACTGGAGAGTTTTCTTGGCAGAGATACTGGCGTGCTGGTCATTTCCTTCTCCAGCTTATTTTACAGATGGGGAAGTTGAAGCAAACAGGGTTCAGTGACTTGCCTAGGGTCACCCAGCTAGTGAGTGTCTGAGGTCAGATTTGAACTCAGGAAGGTGAATCTTTGTGGCTCCAGGGCCCAGAATGCTTTGAACTTGGTACACAGCATTACTAGTAGATGTCACTGTCCCTTTTCCCCAGGCAGGGAAGGCCAGCATTATGTCCGTCGGTGACAGAGAAAAAGGGGAAAGATGGCTACAGTGCTCAGGCTCAGCAAAGTCCCTTCCCGTTATCTCTGATGCCCCAGATGCCCTTTCCCCTCCTGATCCTGTCACTGCTGCATTCTGCTCTGCGATAGTGAGTAGCACACAGCTGTCACATATTGATCTGAGGAGGAAAAAGCTCTGAACTTGGGGGCCAGGAGGCCTACATTTCAGTTCTAATACTGAATTGCTGTCATCTTGGGCTGAATCTGTACCATGAAAAGGCTGATTGCTCTTTAAGGTCACTATTTCTAGCTTTTAATATCCTCCCAACTCAGGTCTCGCTTGATTGATGCCAGGAGAACTCAGTCCTCGAGCTTTTGAAACCCCTTCTTCTACCTGCCCTGCCAGTTCTCTGTTGAGTTTTTAGCTAAGTTTCTGTACTGTAACAAAGGTCTTTAAGCTGGAAGGATGTAGAGATAGACTAGACTCCTAGCTAGTTGGATATTGCACAGGTAGGTGCTTGTCCACTGGAGGCCATCACAGTTAGGATACAACAGAGCTGGCAGGGTCTGGGCTGTAGGAGTTACCCAGCATATTAGAGTAAGAGGCAGCCAACATTGTCTGTGCTTCGGTCAGTGTCTCCTGGTAGTGTTGTTCCACCCTTCCCTCTTAGTCTTGGTTATGATTAGCTTGCTCTGAATTTGTTTTGTGTTTCATGGATCATCCCTGAATTCTACGTGATTATTATTGTGATATGTAGTATCAGTCATCCCAAAGCTGGACCCAAAAGCTGGAAGGAACTTGAATGGGCCATTCCCCTCATTTTACTGTTGCATTTTCTTACCTCTTCTCCAAGGTCAGGTTTGGTTATTATAATGAAGAGCAAAGTGACACCCAGAGAAAGGAAATAATTTGCCCCAAATCCCAATTTGGGATTAAAATCTAAATCTTCTGATGTCACTGCTTTTCTTCTTGCCTTTTTTGAGTTTATACTTTGGGTACCCATAGTCAGAGGAGGCCGATTTTTTTTAAGGGCCCCAGCGAGCTAAGAATCACAGTCCCCTGTGTAGAATGGTATCCCCTCCCTGGCTGACGTGGTGCTTTCTGAGTTCCCTTCCAACTCTCAGTCGTGTGGTCTTCCAGCCCGAGGGTTCTGACATCCCTGAAGGAGGCTGCCCTCACTGATGCACCTGCACTTCCTGCTTTCCTAGGGTTGGCACTCATGGCAGCATTTCCCCGTAGGCTCAGGCACTTCAGCTTGGAGAGGAGATGAGTCTCAAATTCCTGAAAAGAGAAGCCAAGCTTTGTGGCCACCTTCAGAAAAACTTCATGGCCATTGAGAAGGTGGGTGGGAGCTGCTCCTGGCCTGTGGGTTCCCCAGGGCACTGGCAGTCGCTTTAAAAGGCATTCCCAAGCAGCACCCCAGAATGGCTTCTAGGCCTTCCTCCTCCTTCGCCGGACCCACATCTCTGTCCCTTTGGGTCCAGAGTGTGATGTGGAAACAGGAGTGCTACCAGCTACCCATCCAAATCCCTTACCTAAGCAGTCTGGGCACCCTGGGCCAGCAAGATTGGGCCCACTCCTCTCAGTATGGTGTTAGAAACAATGAAAGGTTCCCCTTCAGGCCAGATCTAAGAGGCTGGCTGAGATCAGTAGAGACAGGTCCAGCTAGGCAGTGAATCCACTGGCCCAAAGGCTTTCCCCTGGGAAGAGCCGGCTCCAAGAAATGAGCAGAGATGAAAGCAGCCTCTTAGTGACACAGGAGTCCTCGGGCTTCTTATGGAGTGGGAGGAACGGTAATGTCTTGCTGCAGAAAATGAAAGTTTCTGAGAATACAAGACTCAAATCTGAGAAGAACCTCTGGGAAGAACTGGAGGTGAAATGGCAGAAAATCCAGGTGCTAAATGAAGACCATTTCCGAAGCCTGAAGCATCAGCAAGAGGTTTGTTGTCTGTACCTGACATGCAGGACAGAGCCCAAAGGCCACATTCCCAGGGCACTACCCCGGTTCTGGCTCTGGCCAAGTACTTCAGCCCAGACAGAGCCAGCATCTCCCTAGATTGCAGTGTCCTCTGGGGAGGAGGGTAGTCACGCCCTAGACATCTAGGCAGACCTGGGAGAAGGGAACTTTAGCGGAGGCCTCCACAGCAGCCAGGTGAGTGGGGTTGTCAGGGGACCTGGTTCAAAATACTGGGCCTCGGCCCGCTCTGAGCTTCCTCCAACCAACACAGCAGGAAGAGTCTCGTCTCTTAGACCAGTGTCGAGCCCTGGACAATGCAGTCATCCAGTTAACTGAGTTTGTGAGAGAGAACCAGACATCACTCAATAGGGTCCTGCAGGCAGAGCAGAAGAACAGGTGGGTGTGGGCTGGAGCTCGAGCTCCTCTTCTGGAGGGAGTGAATGAATGAATAAATCGCCGGCAGCCTCATCCCCCAGAGGTGGGGCTGGCTTCCTTCCCCTCCTTGGTCAGAGAGCTGAAGTTCTAAGACATCTTTCCAGATCTGTCTGCCTTGTCATTCCAAGTACTCTCCTTCCCCTAATCCTTGCTCTGGAAAACAGCCCTCCTAACCCAGGTGTTCAAAGTTTCAGGAAGCTTGTTGGCTGGTGGTTCTCCTTACCTGTCACTAGAGCCCAGTCACATCAGCACCAAGAATCCCTGAACTAAAGTGCCGTTTTGGGGACTCTTGGCACTAATAGGGCTTGATTGCTGACATTTCCTTCTATTCCCAGGCTTGGCTTACTGAGAAGTCATTAGAAAGGTGCTAGAGAAATGTTAGAAACCACATGGTTTAGTGGATACAATCCTGGATTTGGAATCAGGAAAAAGTAGGTTCAAATGCTTTCTCAGATATTAGTTGTATGTCCCTGAGGAAATCATTTAACTTCTCTGTGCCTCAGTTTCCTCACTTGTAAAATGAAGAGGATGTAATCAATGGTCTCTTAAGGCCCTTAGATCTCTGATTTGAATCTTTACATCTTAAAGTTTTGAATCTGTTTCCACGCATTAATAAAAATCCGAACGATAGTGACAAAATGGGATAATGGGAAGAGCATATACTTTGGAATCTGACTCGTTTACTCTGGGAAATCATACAGACTCTCCAGGTTTTAGTTTTCCCCCCTGTAAAACTGAGAGTGTTGAGCTAGGTGACCTCAGGGCCTTGTCCTTTACTCTTAAGTTCCCTCCAATGAACACAGCAGAAGTTGGCACAGCAACCCAAAGAACAGAGTGCCTTGCTAACTTGGAAGCACCCGTTAAGACTAAAGACCCTGGGTAGAATGTAGGAAGGAAGTTGCACAAGATAATTTGCCATTTGCACAAATGTATTTCATTGTCTGTAGGCCCATCTAGCTTTAAATCTTTAATCCCATGAATTCATAAAAATCTGAATGATGGTGATAGGCCTGAGACAGAGTGGGAGAATGGGTTCCAGAGCCCTGCTGGCCCTGAGTGTATGATCCCATGATAAATCTGAGATAGTAGTCAAGCCCAGGGCTCCAGCACCACCTCCTCCTTTCTCCTCCCCACCCCACCAAGGCACACTAATCACAATAGTGATGGGAATCTTGAATATTTCCAAGGGTGCTTAGATTCCTCTGTACTGTGATGTTGTCCTCAGAGAAGCTCAGGAGCAGTATGAGAAGGAGAGTGTGGAGAAGTTTACCATGAAACTGCAGAATGACATTTCAGCTGTCAGGGAGTCTTTTGACAATGCACATCGGGAAGCTCGCAGTGAACTGGAAAAGGTAGGTTGGGATGAAACTCGTGTGTGTGTGTGTGTGTGTGTGTGTGTGTGTGTGTGTAGGGGAGGGAAGGGGGAAGAAGAGAGAGAAAAAGCTAGAGAAAGAGGAGAAAGAAAAAAATAGCTCGAAAAAGAGAAAAAGAAAACTAAAAGAGAGTGGGAGAGGGAGAGAAATTCAGCACAAGCAGGATCTAAGGCATTCTCCAGGCTCTCTTGCTCTTCTCTTATTTTCTTAACCAATTGCAGTAACCATACAACTTTAACTTTCCTTCCTGGTCACATTTTGGGGAGGGGGAAGATGGGTGGTAGAGGTGGCTGGGTCTCTTAAATAGTCCCATAGACAGACACAAAGCATCAGAGAACTTGAATTTAGATCCTGCCTCATATTTTCTAGCTGTAGAACTTTGGGTAAAATAATGAACCTTCTGGGAATCAGCTTTTTTTTCTGTAAAATGCAGAGCTTGCACTTGATCTAAAGTCTCTTCCAGTTCTAGGGCATGGGGCTGTTTTCTCCAGAGCTCAGGGAAGATTGTGTTGGAGAACATACTGATTGAGCTTTGGAATATAAAGCTTTACCCAGGAGACAATAGGAGATAACATAGTAAAGTGGAAAGAGGGAAGATCTGGATTGAAATCGCATTTTGAAGACATTTTATGTGATCTTGAGCAAATCTCTTCTGCTCCCTGGGCTTCAGTTTCCTCATCTGTAACATGAGGATATTAGATTAAATGACTCCTGAGGGGAGCCTTTGTTAAAGTCTGTAACCTAACCTATCCCTTTCTCTTTTCTCTCAGCCCATGTGACTTTCTCCATTATGTGGCTGGTTGTCTTTAGAAAAATCCTGGGTAATCAATCATGTCAAATGTTATTCCAGATCCAAGAAAAGAGTCAGGTCTTGGAAGAGTCCATTGGTCGGTTGGTCAGGGAAGTCAGAGACTTAAGTGACCATTTTGTTGCTTTGAGCTGGAAATTTGACCTTCAGGAACAGACCTTGAACCTGAAAATGTCTGAGGTAAGTCCCTGGTGAGGGACTTGAGAGCCTAGAGAGATGTCCCTATGGATGATAAGATAAATTTGTATGAATGGAAAATTATTTCGGGCAGATACCCCATCTCCTCCCCCCCACCCTCACTCCCTGCCCCAACCAGGTCTTTGGTCTTGATACCTCTCAGTCAGCCACGTTAGCAGAGGATGCTGTTCTTTGGGTTGCTGTGTCTATTCCCCTATGTAAGGGCCTCTCAAATAGACATTTAAATGAGGGTTCTTTCTTGACTTTTAGGAATTTTACTTAGGCAGGCTTGATCAGTTTCTCCTACCCATTTCCTACATTTAGTGCCAAATGCCTTCTCCAAATCAGTAATTATATGACAAATTAACATTCACAGTAGAGAGGAGAAAAGGAGAAAACCCACCCTCAAGACTTCTAAGTCCAAAGGAGACGGATTAAAAGACATTCTCCCTAGCCAGCTAGGAATGGGAAGCATCCTAAGGCAGCTCACCTGCATCTATATTGAGGTAGTGGGTTGATGGCATCACCATGGATGCTTTCCAACTTTCTGATTTTGTGCAGGGAGAGATGCCTTTTTTCTGAGGGTCTTAGGAATGCTCCCTTACCTTGCCAGAGCTCTGGGATGTTGACTGAGGGAAAAGCAAGGCAATATCAGCTATCTGTACTCCCAGTTTTAGACTTTGAGACCTTTGTGCTTCTTAATTGATCGATGAGGTAAAGTAATGTGAAAGGGAAGCAGGCAACGAGAGCCATGGGATGGCTGACTAAGGGTTTTTCCCGGCCTCTGCTCTGCACAAGTGGTCATGAGCTTATGTTCATGGCCCAAGTTTCCGATTTCATTCTTAATTCTTCCGAACCAGATGACCAATCCTACAGCATGATATAGGAGCCGTGTGCAGGTTATAGTCATTCACAGCCTTTTTGTCCAGTGCTTCATATAGAGTATCTTATACTGATGAGTCAGGCCAGTGGGCAATAGCTCTGAGCTAGAATAGAGCCTAAAACAATCCCCTTGGCCTCTGCCCTTGCTTATGGACAGTGCTGAGCACTTGGGATGGCATTTTCTACTTTGTGAGACTGGGGTCTCTGGTAACCCCACGATCTCAGAGACCCCCAAAATCATGTTTCTTCTCCTTGGGACTATTATTATCTATTATATGTTAAGGCCTGCTCAGGATACAAAGACATACTAAAATACTTGTGGGTTCACAATGTGAGCTACAGGGGTGAGGTGCACATCTATTCCCTGTTACTGGGAAGGTGGAGGCTGAAAAATTGAGTTCAGGATTTCTGAGATACCATAGGGATAAATCCAACTAGATGTAACTCGAGCACCAAAGGGTGAGCTGCCTAAGGAGTCGCAAACCAGCCCAGGTTAGAAAGCATTCCAGAATAGGCCAGCGCTTCTGTGCTTAGATCACTGATGAAGATTGGCCTAAGAGTAACAGCTGTGTCTCTTGTTTTTTTTTTTTTTTAAGAAAGCTTTTTATTTTCAAAATATATACAGATAGTTTTCAACATTCATCCTTGCGAAATCTTGTGTTGCAATTTTTTTCTCCCTCCTTTCTCCTCACCCCCTCCCCTAGATTGCAAGTAATTGTATGTTAACATGTGCAGTTTTTCTATATGTATTTCCATATTTATTATAATAGCTGTATTTCTACCCTGGATAAGCTAGAAAGATCCATCTTAAAAAAAACAGCCAAAACCCACAAATAATTGTAATGAGACAAAACATAAATATATCAAAATTAAGTATGGTGCTGCTGATGATGGTGGTGAGAGATTGAGGCAGGATTTCTTGAACAGAGAAAGATTTCATGATAGAGATAGTAAACTAAGTTTGGCTTTGAAAGAAGGGAAATATTTCAGTACGAATGTGGGGGAGAGAACATTTCAGATACAGGAGATGACATTTGCACAGAAAATAGGATGAGATTGGGAACTGTAAAAAGTCCAATGTGTTTGGAACATAAATCATAAAAGGTGGGCATATAACAGTGTTGAAGAGAAACAATTGTTAGCATTTCAGAGGAAAATTGGAGATGTTGGTGTTCTTTAAGGAAAACCTAATTTCAGATAATGGGAGGAGGTGAACTGTCCTACGAGAAGGAAGGAAATGAGGAAAGAGGGAAGTTTATTTATAAGAGAATAGGAATCCTGTAGAGCAATGGAAAGTGATGTCACATTTACAGATATTCATGTATGTGTCTCATCTCTCTTGTAGACTATAGGTCTATGAGGGAGGGGCCATTATCCTTGTCATCTTTGTATTCCCCCATCTCCCTACAAGATGTTTTACTAAATCCTGCACATAGAAGATATTTTTTAAAAAATATTCTTGATTCAGTGCAATTTTAATAAGCTGAAGGGGAAGAAGAAGTCAATCATGTTAGATGCCTCTCTGCTCTAAGATACAACTCCCCCAACACCATATTGCTCTGAGGAGTAGGGCTGGATCACCGAGATGAAGTACAGTACCTCCAGGATTCCACATTCACCCTGTACCAGGGTCAGACAATTCCAATCTAAAATCAAACTCAACATTTACTAAGTGCTTATTATATGAAGAGCATTGGGGCAGGCTCTGGAAGAGATAAAGCTAAGATTTTTATCTAAATTATGAAAAGTTTAAATAAAATGTGTTTTTTGATCCCTCCCAAAGAGATAAGATAGCCACACAGAGACTATAATATTTGATTCAGCAATGATGAATGAATGAGGTTTTGAACAAAAGTTATGTGAAATTTTAAGGGCAAAATTGTTACTGATCTAGAGGATGAGGAAAGGTTTCTTGGAGGAAGTATTGAGGTCAGACTAGGGTTTTTTGGTGGGGCATTTCTGTCTGTCCTTGCCTCAGATTTCCCTTATCAGGATATATCCTGACCTACTGGCACAAATGCCCTGATCCTTCTTTTTAATTTTCTGGTTCTCCAATGCCATAATTCAAAGAAATTCCACTAGACTTGAGATGGAAAATGTCAGTCATATCCAGAGAGAACTGTAAAGAATGAATGTGGGCTATTTTCACCTTTTTATTTATTTTTTTTCTCTCCCCCACCCACCTTTGGGTCTCATTTTTCTTGTTCAACATGACAAATATGGAATTATGTTTAAAAGTTAACCTATATCAGAGGAGGGAGGAGGGAAGGAGAAAAATTCGAAACACAAAGTCTTACAAAAATGAATGTTGAAAACTATCTTTACATGTATTGGAAAAATAAAATACTATTGGGAAAAAAGTAAATCTCTGGTTCTTCCAGGCTGAAACTTGGAGACACTTTTCAGGGCATAAAATAGAGAAAAGGTAGAAGTCAGGCTCAGGAACCAATAGACCTTCTTTGTATGGTTCCTGTTGTTTTAGGAAGATTTTTTCTTCACTGGAGTCTCTAGTCAGGGGCCTGAAATACAGGCCCAACAGCTCTTCATAGTGATTTTTAAAAAAAATAACCCTAACTACCAGGGGCACCTTTCTGGTCCCCATGAACCGGTATCCTATCTTTTCTTTCTGCCTCTGACACAAAACCAATTCTTCACACTTCCAGAGCCCAGACTTTCACCCAGGGTGTGTATGTGGGGGTCTTGTGTTTCAGGCAAGGAAGGAGTGTTCGGAAGAGGAGAAAAAAGCACTAGAGAAATTCATTCAGTGGCAGAACGAAACCATAGTGCATCTTAAGGAATTACAAGAGAAAGTAGAAAGCTTCCTTAAGCAGGTTAGTGCTGGAACATTGAAACATTCCTTTTCTATCATTCCCTCACCTTAGAATGGCTCTGGCTGAAAGAAAAGTCAGCTTGTGGAGATAAATGGGTTGGAACCTTCTCTGCTTATTTTCCCCTTTCTCCCTGACACCTCCTCCCCCCATCTCCATGTCTGGATATTTTGGTCTTTTTTGCTGTTTTTGCTCCCTCTCTCCTGTCTATATCCCACCATTATGTCTCCCCTTCTGTCTCTCATCTTTCTCCACTGCTTCCCTCCTATCCTCCTTCACTCTTTTCTCTACTCATTTTTGCCTTTCTCCCTCCCTGCCTACTAGTGAAGATGAATTTGGAGTCAGAGGACCTGAGTTTAAATAAATCCTGGCTTTGCAATTTATCACTTGTGTGATTGATCCTGGGTCATTTTCCACTTTCTGGCCCTCAGTTTCCTCTTCTCTAAAATAAAGAGGAGAGGAATTGGACCTCTCAAGCTTCTTCTACTCTGCATCTGTTGGTTTTATGATCCTGTCTCTCCCTCCTACATTTCTCTCTTTTCCTCTCCTTCTCTGTTGATTTCCATGAGCATCTGTGATTATAAATGGTGCTGAGTGGGGTGGGCTACAGAGGGATGTTATATCCCTTAGTGACTGCCCTTGTGAGTTAGATCTTATCCCGACACCTGTGGGGTCTGGGGTCCAGGGTCAGATTGCCCTAATGAACCCACAGTTGCATATTCCTGATGCATCTGTGGTTGGACTGTGTCGTTTGGCCTTCCACTGTTGAGATATTCTTGCCTCACCAGTTTTATCCTTTTTGAAAAAATTCCTAATTCTGGCTCTACAAAGTAGTAATGACTTTGTAGCACTGTGTATCCTGTGGAGGCAGACACACTTTCAGTGGTGGTGGAGACTGCAGGACTAGAGAGAAACACTGGGAAGGGAACAAAATCAGGAGACAGTGGGCAATCTAAATGACTGTGTCTCTGCTGGAGATTTTAAGAAGTGATGTAAAAACAGCTGGGGTGCTCCTGAGCTCAGAACTTTGGGATCTCCAGCTAGAAATGCAGCTAATTGTTCCCCTCAGAAGCGCCTATGACTAACCGTGGGCCTGCCCTGCCTGGTCTCCTCCTATTGTGTTTCAGATAGGAGATGTGAATGACAGGTGTCTCCTCCACAGAAATGACTCTGATCAGAAAATAATCACTGAGAGCAGAACCCGGTAAGGAAGCTTCCACATCCCCACGCAGGACTTGGGGAAGCCCTTGGGATCTTTAGTGGCAGAAAAGAGGTACTCCTGTGCTCCACCGGGGTGGGCTGCTGTTGGATCTCCCCCTCAAACACATGATCCTGTGTTTGCCTGTGCCTCTGAATTTCCCCTCTAGCACCCCCAGGGTGCTCTCTGCCACCCTCCCTCAGCCTCAGTCACCTGGCAACTTAATGAGCGTGTTGACAGGCCATTGCTGATGGCTGGAGCTGGCGTCAGATCCAAGTCAACTGCCTACCCAGGCTCAGCCTCTGTTACCTGTTGTTCTCGATTGGCTGGGCACCCCTCCCCTCCCCTCCCTTCCTCCCCTCAGCACAAAGAGCTCTGAATCATGATTTCCTAGCTTGCCCAGTGTCGATTTCAGAGGGGAGAGAATTCGAAGGCTTCTGCTTTTTCTTTTTTTTTTTTTTTTTTTGTCCTTTCTCCCCAATCCATTGCTCTGTCCAGACTAATGGAGGATCTGAGAAATGCTGACCTGGAAAAGATGAGTCCCCTGCATCAATACAGGACTGTTTCCTCTCTCCAGTCAACCATCCCTGTTCTCCATCAAAGGTCTCCAGTGGGAGGCCATGGAAGGGGAACTGCCTCAAGTTTCAGTATCTAGAGGCGTCCCCTAGGTCACTTTTCTCTCTGCCTGCTGATGTTATTTGTATTTTGGGGTCGTGAAGAGGTTCGGTTGTGGTCCTTGAGGATCTCACTTCATACAAAGAACTCACTCCACCACTGCCACTCACATCAACACAGAATTTGTCAGATTGTGGAGGCGCTTAGAGCCTGGTGCTAATGAGGCACAGTAAGAGTG
Source organism: Antechinus flavipes (assembly GCF_016432865.1). NCBI lineage: Eukaryota > Metazoa > Chordata > Mammalia > Dasyuromorphia > Dasyuridae > Antechinus > Antechinus flavipes. The sequence goes on along the minus strand of NC_067398.1, from coordinate 341,388,714 downwards.
CAGAACAAGGAGCTCCCTCAAAGGCTAGTCTATCTGCCCATCTATGCTTTGAGTTCTGCCTCCCGGACCTGGAACAAAGGCTGTTCCAGCCCTGGCTTTCTTCCTGATCTCAAATGACACAACAACCCTGCCTTGGACCTGGTTCCCTCTCCAGCCAAGGAGCTGCTCCCTTCGTCCCAGCCCCGCTGAGATGGAGCAGGAGCAGCTCCTTGCAGAAGGGAGGTGTAGGGTGTGCCTGTGGCTGGGCCTGGCTGGCTGGGCCCCATCAGCTGATGTTTCCTTCTTTGTCCACAGGAAAAATGAGATGAGGATAGTGAAGCAGGAATTGGCAGTAGTGCTTTCTGCCCTGCAGCTGCTCAAGGAGGACAACCCTAACAGGAAGATAGCGGAAATACAGGGCAAGCTGACTACGGTACAGGAGGGCTCAGCATCCTCGGTGCTAGCTATCAGCGGGCTCCTCTGCTTGCTCAGGCCCTCAGTATCAGACCATTAGCAGCTAAAGGAGGGCTACAGAACAAGGGAATCTGGAGGGGAGGTCTGACTGTCCACACATGTTACTTAACCTTATGGGAAGAGTGGACAGATGCTAAGAGTCTGGATGGGAGCAAGGGAAATAGATCCTAAAATGACAGACCCCCTCATCTCCATGCTGATTATACCTCTTTGAGACCTCTGAGCCAGCCTGAGCAACTTGAGTTTGGTCTTAGCCCCACCCAACCTTCCCAAGAAGGTTTCCCACTCAATATTTTTGTTTTCATTTTGTAAAAGAATAGGGAGAAGCTTCCCCAGAGTTCCCCTATGAGACTGGGGCAGGGCCCACCTTAGATCTATGGTTTAGGGTAGATTTAGAGCTTTTCATATCATAGCCCATAGGTGGGTATGTTCTAGTTTCAGAGTCAGATAATGAAGATGGAAAACAACATACAAGACAACAAGACCATACAGAACCTGAAATTTAACACTGAAACCAAACTGGTAATAAGAACCTCCCCTTACCATAACCCTGTTTGTCTGAGTTTCAATCTTTAATGTCCCACAGAAATAAGAGGATGAATGTACTCTGGTCTTGGAGGCTATGTGGAAACTAAAAGTGTCTTGTTCCAGGCCAGGGATTCCTCATTCGTTCTTCCTGCTGGGTTCCCTAAGGAGAAAGAATAAACAAGGGTCCCCGGACCTCCTCTTTCCTTCCCCAGGGTGGTCAGATTCAGGGTGGCCAGGAGCCGGGTTAACTAGCCTTCACTCTCCCACTCCCTCTGGCCCCAGAGTGCACATTTACCTTGTCTGTCAGAATCTCACCTCAGACATCTTGGCTAAGAAGAATGTCTTCCTATGATAAGAGCCTTTCAGCTGACTGGAGCAGTTTACTCAGGGGAAGATAAATGGCTGTTTGTTTAGTTTTCTTCCTAATCTTGGCCACTCTTTGTTTGTTTCCTGGCATTCCTTTAATTAATCCATCAACCATCCTTCTCTCTCCAGAGTCAGGTTGACCCTATCAGCATCCTAATCTTCTAATATCTCTCTCTGCTGCTGCCATCAGAGGGTAGAAGAGATTGCTCACCTCCGGGAGAATGTGATGAAGCTATGGAGTGAGGAAGGACCCTGGACCCTGACGCTTGGTAGCAAAAGAATGCTCATGTCCCTTGTGAGACAACGATTTTTTATCAAGGATGTGGGCCCTGACGAGGTCACCCAGATAAACAGATGGGGCATTTATCAGGCAGTGAGGTAGGGAGGAGACCTAGGCCATTATGCTAAGCTGAGACACCTAGGCTATCTTTGGGTTTGGGACTCCTGGGCCCTTATCTGAATCTATCCTGGGAGCAATCCTGTGTGATCCCTTTTTTAATTCTGAAGGGGAGGGAGCTGCCAGAGCCAAGATTTGAGAAGCACCTACTATGTGCCTGTTGTTGTTGTTGCCATGGGGATACAGACAGAGTAAAAAAGAAACAGTCCCTGTCCTCAAAGAGTTTACATTATAAGGGGAGACAAAATGTATACTCTGAACTCTGGGTGCAGCATGCTCTGATAACAGAAATACTTTGGGAACTGTAAAAGGGAGAAAATCCAAAAGGCCACAAAGCTGGAATAAACTGCTTTTTTCTGGGAGGGAGAGCCCAGACAAATGCTCTGATCAGACGAGGGTGGTGTACTAGCTTTGATACCAAATGATTCAAAATCAAAGTTGCCAGCTGCCCTCCTAGGGCTCTGTTTTTGAAGAGGCTGCCTCAGTGGACACGTGCTGGGACAAGAGAAACATCTGACATCAGAAGCTGCACAGTGGTAAGGACTGAATAAATCAGAAGGGATGCAATGAGTCTGTGTTTCTGTTGCCAGGTGGCTGAAATGGAAAACACTTTTACTCAAGCTTTTAGCTAAGGGAAGGCCAAGGAAAGTCTTTCATCTCAGGGGTCCTAGTGGAGAAGCCTACAGATCTGGAACCTATTCATTGATCTGACTTTCCTCTCTTCCTAGAAATAAAATGCTTTCTCTTATGTGAAATTGACTCTTGTTACTCACTTGCTTCTGACCCCATTTGAGGTTTTTTGGCAAAGATACTGAAGTGGTTACCATTTCCTTCTCCAGCTCATTTTACAGATAAGGAGACTGAGGCAAATAGGGTTAAGTGACTTGCTTAGATTACACGACTTCAAGTGTCTGGGGCTGGATTTGAACTCAGAGCTTCCTGACTGAGCTCAGTGCTCTAATCTTCTGCCACCTAGCTGTGTAATTGACTAGGAATCTTATTTATTTGGGGGAGTGGATAATTTAATGGGGATTGAGGTATCTGGGCAAACTCTTATGTCCTGGGGTTTTAGTAGGAACTTGCATCTCTTTCCATTCTCCTTAGGGAGAGAGAGAGGGAGGTCTGCATCTACCTTTTAAAATAGGACCACCTAGCATGGCAGGCCCTCACCAGAGAAGGTGCTGTGTTCTACGAGCAAAGCAGAATTGAATTAGCCCAAAGGAAATTTGAAATCTGTAAAATTAGAGAAGCCACCCTAAATATTCATATGGACTATTTGTGACTGACCTGTGGCAGAGCATTCTGAGCTCATAGTGGTCTGAGCAGCCAGAATCAGACACACTGTAACTCTGTTCTAACATACTGATGTCTTTTTGGTAGTCTTCGAAAACAAAATTCAACAATTAAAATAGATTTTTTTTTAAAACTAAAATATAATTTTAAAATGAGCAGCTAATACTGGAGGACACTGAGCTCCCATTATTAGGTCAGTGGCTCAGAAAAATTAGCAACAATATAATTTTTTTGTTTTTTTTTCCTATAGAGAGGATGATTCCTTCAGACAGAAAAAGTCATGCCTTGGAGACTCAGAATAGACTGGTCAGAGATGGTGGGAAAACAAAGCATTTCCTTGGGTTTGGGATGGGGAGTATCACCGAACTCCTGGAGAATTGGAGATCTCAGATTGCAAGATCCTCTACTAAGTGAAGCAGGATTTTGTTCAGACTAGTGAGATAACAGGACAGCAGCTTCCTCCTCCTCATTCAAGGCAAAAAAAAACCCTTTAGTAGAGCTCAGATTCTAAGTTTACTACTGCTTGAAGGCTCTGAGGAAGAAGGGACTTTATGTTCCTTACTCTCAGCCCAGGAATCTGGTAACAAAGTCTGACTAGCCAAGCCAAGATCTTTTTAAGAAACAGCTCTAAAGTAGGCTCCTGAAAGCTTGACACATTTCTGGATTCCAGAGATTTCCCCCATCTTACTCACTCCCATCCCCCAGCACAGAATACAAGAGAAGCCAAATACTATTATTTTGTATTAGTTAAAGTTCCGAGAAACAAGCAGGACCCAGACCTAGGGTTATCCTTTATTAGCCTTTGAAGGTAGGAACGAAGAGGATCATGGGAAGCTGGATCCTAGTCATGACTTCTCTTTAATTCCCCATTTGCCATACAGGATGACTATAACTTAAGACCCCCAGATTTTCACAGCTTTTTGCCTCTGGATAGAGTCGGAGCTGAACTATTCCTTCATGGAGAAGCCAGGTTGATGCAGAAGCAGCTAAATTGCAATTGATGCGGCTGAGAGGTGTTGTGTTTAATATTTTTTAGAATCCTTTCCTTCAAAATCCTGCAAGTGACCTAGGAGTCAGTGTCATGGTCCTAAAAGCTGCTCCCACCTCTCAGATGGGGAGGGGGAAGTGCCAGAAGTCCTGCCTCTTCAGAGCCTCTAGAAAAAAAAAATCCCTGAAGGCTGGGTGCAAGACAGAACTGAGAAATCTGCTCAGTCGAAAGTACAAGGGACCCCAGAGAGCCCCTATATTCCCAGGATTCTGTAAGATGCCCTTTAAACCCTGCAGAGAACACAGGGGAGGGGATTCTCCAGCTGTTATCTCATGAGTAAATAGACAGTGTTTGTTCATTTAATCAACACATCACCCTTTTCTTCCTGCCTCCCTGGGAGAGCACTTGTAGTTCATCCAAAGGTTTGCTTCCTGCCAGCTTGGTCCAGTGCCATCTCCCCCCCCCCCCATTCAGTATCACCCCTGCCTTGTTTCATGCTATTGGGAGAAACACTTAAAAAAGCTTGAGTTAGCACTTTAAGATGTCCAGAAACTTGTCAGTCCTGGTTCCTAAAGATCCTAAAGCCAGGAAGTTCCTTCATTGTGGGGAAGGTGAACGTGGGGGATATGACTGCCCCCACAGAGGGGCTAGAGGGATCCCTGCTGTGGTGACCTGACTGGTGTGGGGAAATGGTGCTGGCTAAGCTAATGGGTGAGAGCCAGGCGGCAGGGAGAATCAGCTCTCCGTCTCTTGGTGTATATGTGTATATGTACACGTATATATACATACACACACGTGTGTGCATATGTATGGGTATAGCTTCCTGGCAGTAGGACACCCAACCCCTCGGCGTTCGGGACTCTCTCTTAATGAGGATGGGAGATGATGGTAATAGGAGAGCTCAGGGCAGGATATCCTACTTCATCCCACCACTGGACGAGGTGGTTTCAGTGCCTGGCCCAGGAGGGAAACCCAGCCCCCCTTTCCGGTTCCATCTCGGTGAGAGGGCAAAGCCGCTCTGAGAACGCTGGCTTACACCTCCCCTAACTGACCCATCTCCAGGGCATGTCTGTCCGGCTCCCGGCCTCCCACGCTGTGGAGCTCCTGGGCCACATCTGACGTCCAGTTGGCAAGCAGGTCACTAAAGTCAGGCGTGCTGGTGTTGAGCAGACATAAGGGGCTGGGCGCCGGCTCCTTCCAGAAGGACTGTGGCAGCTTCCTTTTGTGCATGGGGGTGATGTGGCCATACTTCTTTTCAAGCCGCAGCCTCCTACTGTCAGACACCCTCTGCCTAGCATACTGACAGAGACCGTATTCAAAGAGCTCAACCAGAGGCCCCAGCTTTTGAGACCTGTCTCTGCTGGAGCCGAACCTGGCCTGGCAATCTAAGCCCTTAGGGAGACCTGCCACGTCAGTGTCCTCATCCTCCGGGTCCCCACTCTGGACGATTTGCATCAAATCTGCATAGTAGAGCTCCCTTGCAGATTTACCAGGTGGGGGGCAATCCTCGTAAATGTTGCAGGCGTCTGGGTCATCATCTTTTGTCTTCTGGCCAAAGTACTTCTGGATGTCACAACTGATGAGCTCAGAGAAGCGGAGGAGTTGCAAAGTCATCTCAGCGCTACTTGGGCTTGACCTGGTGGGACCCGTCACCAGGTTCGGGTCCGACCGCTGGCATCCTGGACTACTGCCTGCCAGCTCCAGGTTGTCTCCAGGCTTTTCCCCTTCCTCCTCCTCTTCGCCATCTTCCTCCTCCTCCTCAGAGGTTTCAGGGAAATCTGGATCTCGGTGGCCAGAAGTAGGTAAGAATGGTTGATGGAAGGCAGCCTGAAGCCTAAAGTCACATAAATTTCTGATCACTCCAGCAGCCATTTCCTTTCTTGAGGCTAGGAGCCTTCCAAGGCAGCAGATGTTATCTAACTGGTAAGAGAAGACAAGGGAAGAAAAATAAAGACTTAATCAATAGTTTTGACAGAGTCATATTTGAGCACTTCATTACCTACCTCTGCATCTTTATTTAGGCAGTTTCTCCCAGAATACCCTCCCCTCCATCTCTGTCCATTAAGCCAACTCATCCTTCTAATTGAAATGATAAACTCTCCACAGCCAGAAACAAATTGTATGATGATTCATTTTGGACTTCCCCTTCCTCATTGACATTACTCCCCTCCCCCCCAGCCCGTTCTCTTAGTAACTCTGCTTTCATGGCCTAGATGCAATTCAACACGCATTTGCAGAACATTGGAACACTGGAAGAGAGATAAACTTTATTTTTATATCATAAAGTTCCTTGCTCTCATAGAGTTTATAGTATGGCAAGGGATACAGAAATGAACACATTACATTAATATTTAGGCATATGCTTTCCTGTATAGCCTTTACATTATAGAAATGTGTTCATTTCTGTATCCCTTGCCATACTATAAACTCTATGAGACCTTTTTAGAAGGTCAGAGAAAGGAAAGAGTTTTATGTTGGCTTGAGAGTTCAGGGAAATCTTCCCAGAGGAGATGGGATTTCAGCTGGTCACTAATGGATGAATCAGATTTGAAAAGGGGGAAGAAATGGGCCTTCTAATCTAGGGATGAAGTATGACTACGGGTGCAAACCTGCAATTAAAGATAACCTATTGAGGGAATGATAATAAAATTTCTCAGGGTAGACCAAGGGGATTCAAGTTGAGGAAAGATTGTGAGATTGTGATTTCCATCTAAGGATTTTATCCTATAAGAAGTAAAAAGACTTTAAGGGTTATCAAGTCAGGGAATGACAGGATGCATGAAAGCAAGTGTTTTTGATGACTGATCTGGACAATGTACACAGGATAGAACAGTGTGGGGAGAGTCATGAAGTAACTTAATAATCTTTCACAGAAATTTCAGACTCTTAGGCCTAAAAGAAACTTTAGAGACCATCTAGTAAACATTATCTGAAATGGGTAAGGGATAGGGACATAGTTTGTTATGGAAATGTTAACCTCAAAGAGAAACAAGTGGGGACATGGAAAAGTGTGATGAAGAGGAAGGACAATTTGAAGTTTAGAAGAACTTTCTGATCCTGAAGGAGGAATTCTAAGGAGGTGGAAAAGACAAGATTCTGGATTGTTGTTCAGTCGTGTCTAATTCTTCATGACCTTATTTGGGATTTTCTTGGCAAAGATACTGGAGTACTTTGCCATTTCCTTCTCCAGCTCTTTTTTTTTTTTTTTTCTGGAGCCAGTGGGAAACCAAGGTAACTGGGGTTAAGTGACTTAATCAGGTCACACACTTAGTAAGTGTCAAGATATGAGGCCAGAATTGAAAACAAGTCCTCCTGACTCCAGGGCTGGTGTTCTATCCACTGTATCTCCTACCTGCCCCTCCAGTTCATTTTACAAATGAGGAAACTGAGGCAAACAGAGCTGAATGACTTGCCCATGGTCACACAGTATCTGAAGCCAGAGTTGAATTCAGTAAGATGAATCTTTCTGACTCCAGCTGTAGCATTCTTGTCTATTGTGCCACCTCGCTGCTGGCATGACTCTTAGACAATTGGGGAATGACTGAACAAATTGTGGCTTATATATGTAATAGAATATTATTGCATCATAAGAAATGATGAAAGAAATTATTTCAGAGAATACAGGGTAGTATGAACAGAAGCAAAGTAAAATAAACAGAAACAGACTAATTTATATAAGAATAGCAATCTTGTAGAGAAAATTACTTTCTTAAAAATCGAATCAGTGCCATAACAGCCATCTTTCTAGAGCATCTATGATAAAGCATGTTTATACTTCTTGATTGCCTACTGACCAGTAGTACAAGTGGGGTGCAGAGACATACATTTTGGGACATGGCCACTGTGTGACTTTATTTTGTTTGACTATGCTCATTTGATACAAAGGTTTTTTTTCCCTCTATCTCAGTTTTTAAGTAGGGTGTAGATAAAAGGGTTCAGAAATTGTAATTTTTTAAAAAGAGGGCTATCTGAACATTTTTAGAAAGCATTCAGAAGATAACATAAGGAAGTTTAGAAGAAAGCAGAAACAAGCGGGAAAACTCTGAAATAAAAAAAAAATTATTACATATTTTAAAAAAAACAATGTGAAATGGAGATTCATAATTTCATATAAAATCCTCTTTTTAGGTTCTGTTGTATATAAGGAAATACTTTGTCGTTCAAACTTGTGTTTGGATTCAGGTTTTTTTTTTTAATTTGTAAAAATATGATCTTCTAGTCCAGTTCCTTTATATTATAGAGGGATACTCTATAAAAATCATGTAATAATTAACAAGTCATTTAACTTCTCTGAACCTCAATCTCCTCCACTGCAAAAAGAGAATAACAATACCTGGAAGACCTAACTCACAGAGTTCTCATGAGAGCCAAATGAGATAATGTATGTAGAGCATCTATCAAATCTACCTATTCATTATTAAAGAAAGAAGAAAAAAATTGTAGAGGTAGGTAACTGATCCTTTTCTTTCTGGGTAACTTAATCATTTTATTACTAAGGCCAACAGTAAAAGAATGATCATTTGACAGTATCTCTTCAACCAAAGACCCCTAATGGTGGTGAAGTCAAAGCCCTTCAAAGAGAACATGTTCCTGAGGGATGCCTAATTACCTCTGATTGGTTAATCAAATGGGAGGTGGGCTATCTTGAGGTATGTGACATAAGTCCCTCAAATCTTGGTCAAAGAGACATCAATTTCCCTATCTCCTGTTTTGACAATAGGGAGAATCAACATTTACCTGGACCTGTTTGAACAAATACAATGACTAGAAATATACCTATTAGCCTAAATTTAGAATTTCTTTAATGATCTGTCTGATTAGATCTTGACCTGGGTTAATCTCTAAGAGGAATTTCCCACACTGGTTGGTTTCTGAATAAGGAAGTAGAAAGGGCAAAAACCTTAGTCCTAATATAGTAATTAGTTATTAAATATGAGAGAAATATCTGTTTCTCATATTCTCCCATTTGATTTTAATTGAGAGAGAAAGTTTCCTTAGTGAATGACTATTAATATTACAAACATTTCATCAAAGGTTCTTAACTATGGGGCTTATGATGAATAAAAATGTGAAGGGAAAAAAGGAAGAAATCATTGACAAAACCAAAGGGGGCAGTTCCCTTTAATAAATAGATCTTACAGATAAAATATACAAAGGGAAAAGATAACTTTCTGATCTTGAGAAGCAAGATTGGGAGAAGTTAAGGTGTTTTGCCTCTGTGACTGTGTACCATCAACAAATGAGTAAGTCAGGAAGAGAAATTAGTACAGAGAGAAAGTGATGAGTCTAATTTTTCAGTCAGAGATATCAAAGAGGCAAGTGAAAACATAGGCCTGGTTCTTGGATAAGAAGTTAAGGCTGGGGGCAGCTTGGTGGCACAGTAGATAGAGCACCAGTCCTGAATTCAGGGGGACCTGAGTTCAAATTTGACCTCAGACACTTAACACTTCTTAGCTGTGTGACCCTGGTCAAGTCACTTAACCCGAATTGCATCAGCAAAAAAAAAAAAAAAAAAAAAAAGAACAGGTTGAACATATTGATTTGTCGTGGTTGACTGTATTTACTTATTATAAGAGAGGCTTCTATTGGGGAGAGAAAATCATTAGGAAATGATAGGGATATGAAACAAAAAAGAAAAGAGCATCAATAAAACCTTTTTTTTTAAATTGAGTCTTTCATATGTGTGATACTACTTGAAATACAAAAATGAATATGGCCTCTGCCCTTTATGCATTTAGAATCTAGTAAGAGCTTATATTAAAAACATGCTATGAAATAGAATGCACTGTCCTTGGCTCTGAGCTATTTCATCTTTTGTTATGGTTTTTTTTTAGCTCAATAATTCTATGATCCCATGACTTTATTGAATATAAGCAAAATGTGAATTTTTTTTTAAGGGCAGGAATCTCTTGCTTTTGTGTCTTTAGCCCCCTTAGCAGAATTCCTGATGTGAGTCAGATGCTTAACAAATGCTAGATGGATGAATGGGTGGTTGGATGAATGGATAAAAATGTTCAAGGCTAAAGAGAAAGACAGATACAGAGACAGAGAAAGATTTTATAGTCATCTGTCTTTTTGAGTGTTTGGGAACATCCCCTTTACCACGTAATGGTTTTATGGCATCAAAATAAATGACATTTATGGCCCTTCAATAAAAAGAGTCTCTGTGACATCTGCTGAGGATAAAAAGAGCACTGGAAAAGTTTTGAACAGGCTTGAATTTGACAATAAAAGACTTCCAATCATTCCGTTTTGCAAATGAAATATTTGAATATTAGGAGCAGTTCATTGTCTGTCTCTGGAGAGTTATTAAAAACTGAAAATTTCACACAAAAACCCAAAGAATTTACACTGTATCAAAAGCCATAAGCAGCTACTAGGTACCATTTCTAGGTTAATGTCATTGATAGTTTAATGGGACAAAATGGTTTAGAACCTGGAGGGATTTGTTCCTATTGGGGCTGTAGTCCATTTTCTCTTTATATTACCTTCCTCCTTTTTACTCCTAAAGTTCCCTTTGGCTCATTATTTTTTTTTTTTAACTTCCAGTTGGGTTCACTTCTTGGGCCTTTCGTTTCTTCTATTCTCATCAAAAGTCAGTAATAATGATTAATGTTTAGAGGTGACTCTGGCAGCAAACTTTTTCCATGGTTGATACGTTGTTGAAATATTTAGATAAGTCTCTGTATTATTTGTTATTGTGTTAATAAATTCTATAGCCAGCAGCATTGGTCTTTAAAACTGAATTGGATATTGCTATGGTAACAATATCCAAAATCTCCACAAGATAGGCTACCTACATTATAGTTACATGAGTAAGTAAGCATATAAGATATATACAATATAATACAAAGTAATTTTAAGAGCCAGAGAGCATTACCAACTAAGAGCATCAGGAAAACTTTACAGGAGGTGTCACTTGAGCCATGCCTTGCAAGAAACTTGAGATTTTATGAGGCATGAATGAGAGGAAGTGCATTCCAGACATGAGGGGCCATTTGTGCAAAGGCACATTGGAAGGAGATAGAATATCTTGTATAGGGATGTGGAGCCAGTTTTACTGGAAAGGAGAATTTGCAAAAGAAAAAAACTGAGTTAAGCTGAAAAGGTGAATGGGAAACAGATTGTGAAGGGCTTTTAAATTAATTCTAAGGAATTTGCATTTTGTCCTCCGGGTAGTAAGGAACCTTTCAAGATTTTTGAGTATCAGAATGATTTGGGAATAATTGTGTCCTATTTGTGGTCTCATTGTCCCGGTTTATTGATGGGAGGAAATAACTAGCTCCATTCCCATTTTTCAGGATAGTTATGAGAATAAGAAAAGATTAGTGTAATAGTGAAAAGGCACTTTTCCTCTCCTTCTCCTTTTCCCTCTCCCTCGCTCTCTTCTTCCCTTTCTCTTCCTTTGCCTCTCCTTCTCTCCTTCCCTCCCCACAAGTTATAAATATATTTACTTTTCCAAGTAGATATTGTGCTGTAGAATAAAATCTATCAATAGACTGTAATCTCCCTGAGGACAAAAACTATTTTATCCTTTGTCTTTGTATCCCCAGTACCTGGCATATGCCCTTTGCATCTTTGGCCTATAATAAACCTTGATGAATTTAATTTCATTTGTGATTATGCTTCTATGGCACTGAGTTTCCTCCCCCCATCCATCCTGCAATGGAGTTTAACCTATTATGTTTCTCTGGATTATCATCAAGTATATGTCATGTGGAATGACATGGAAGGCAGTGACTTTGAAATTGGAGGAGCTTGGTTCAAATCCCACTTCTGAGACTACCTGTGTGACCTTGCCTAAATTACTTCTTGGGGTGGGATTAGGAGGCTTAGAGCACTTTATCTTCACTTACATAATTAATAAATGCTGGTTAATATGCTACAGAAGTAGAGGACATCTTTTTTTAGGTACCCTGAGTGCATGGGAGTTAGATTTTGTTGGACTCATAGGGCAAGATAGGATTATAGTAGTCAGTAAATTATTATAAAACCCTCAGACTATCCACAAGTATGGTCACATCTTATTTATGTAGAATAAATCAATCAATTAATTATAAGAACTAGAATGCTAGAATCTATTCTGCATTCCATTCTGAGCAAACTAGAGACAAGATAACAGCAACCAACACAAGATCAATTTAGTGCTTTCTGTTTTTTGTTTAAAAAAAAAAAGAAGTTCCTGGGGTAGCTAGGTGGCACAGTGCACCTGAAGTCAGGAGGACTTGAGTTCAAATATGACCTCAGAGACTTAACACGGCCTAGCTGTGTGACCCTGAGTAATTCACTTAACCCCAATTGCCTCAGCAAAGAAAAAAAGAAAAAGAAATTTCTTGTATATATCTTAGGGTCCCTGCAGAATAAGCCCATGCTATTTTCACTGGGCAAAAAAGATTATTCATCTAGATAAAATAGTGAAATCCATTTGGAGGAACAAAATTCATTTTCAAGGAAACAATAAAAAAAAGTATGATGAGGGGGGTGGCCATATAATATGTAATCCTCAAATAATATTATAAGCAATATTCATTAAAACTATTTGATATTAGTTAAAAAATAAAATTAGTAGAATTGATGAGACAGGGAAGATTTATAAATAATTGAATTTTAAAACCCAGTGTCCAATTAAGCTTGAAAATATATATTATCTCAGGAAGAACTTCCTATTTAATGATAATTGTTTGAGAACTTGAAGCAGTATGGAAGAATTTGGACCAATACCTTATTTAGCAAAATTAACTTGAAGTGGAAAGATGACCTGAGTTTATTAAAGGTCATATCACACACACAAGAGAGAACCAGATTAGGTTATCTCTTTTTTTTTTTAAATTAAAGCTTTTTATTTTTTATTTTCAATTTTTCAACATTGATCCTTGCATAATCTTGTGTTCCAATCCCCCTTCCCCCCCCCCACTTCTCCCATTCCCTCCCCTAGATGGTAAGTAATCCAATATATGTTAAACATGGTAAAAAAAATTTTTAATATGGTAAAAAATCAGATCAGGTATCTTTCAAAGCTATGGTTAAAAGGTGACTTCTTAATTAAAGAAGGGATTAACATAATTACAAAAGATGGAATAGGTAATTTCAATTACATGAAATTGAAAAGCTTTTGAATGAACAAAATTAAGTAGATGGAGGGAAAGTCTTTATATCACATCTCAAATAAAGACCTAATTTCTAAAATAAATAGGCAACTAACAAAAATATATGAGACCAAAAGCCATTCTTTGATAGACAAGTGATCAAAAAATATAAACCAATACTTCTCAGAAGAACCACAAATTACCAGTGTGTATGGGAGGGCTTAAGTCCCTTCAAAGTCATCAGGAATCAGATACTTCCCCAGGCTGCCTTTTGATAGGTGATATAGTACCTAGTTGGGTCAGGACTCCTGAAACAGCTTGATTGCAGCAGTAGTGTACCAGATGTGGAGTCTATAGATCTGGATTCAAATTTGGCTTCTACCACTTCCTATATTATTAGGCAAGTTTTTTCTTTCCCCTTACAGGTTCTTAGTTTTTTCTTCTACAAAATATGGAGGACTGGATTAGGGGAACTCTTAGGGTTCTTACAGCTCCTGCAATTTATGAAGCTAAGGTCGCAGATTGGAAGAAAAAAATGTTCTCCCATTTATTTGATCAATAACTGAATGATAAAGTAGATTACAAAGCATTCAAATCTCTATGTTCATTGTAAGATTAAATAGGAGTTCTAGACTCACTTTCCCCATCCTTGGAAAATTCTGTGGTGCTTGAACTACAGCCTGGGTGATCAGCATTTCCTTCCATGAATTAGTGTGATGAAAAAAGTGTTGGACTTGGAAAACCTTTGTTTATATCCTGGCTTCATTACTTACTAGCTTGGATGATCCTGGACAAATTATTTCACATCTTGGGGCATTAGTTTCCACACCTATTAATTGGGCATAACATTACTTGCACTACAGATTTTATAGGATTGTTATAAGGAAATCTTACAGATTTGTATAGATGGGAGGTTTTGTCACCATTTTTTTTTTTTTTTTTTATAATTCACAGTCAAATCAACTTCCTACAATCCCACTAGTGATTCAGAACATCTTTCTTTGGCTCTTGCTCATCTCCTTCCCGAGTTAAAATTCCTTTATGCTCATTGTGGCCTGAAAGGGAGGGGTATTAGGGAGTTAGAGTTGGAGGTATTGTTTTCTTTTACTGAGAAAATAAGGACATCCAAGATTTAGGAAAACACCCCTACCTTCTTTCTTATACCTATGCCTTATATATTCTTTCTTTCTTATAGTCATGCCAAACATTGTCTAACTTGCTTGACCATGAGGCAGGGATCCTGGTCTTCTATCTCCCAATTTTACATACATTTTGTTCATCCCAGATGTTTCACAATGAACCAGCCAGAGACAGAGGTGGTGATAGAAGTAGGGTGAAGAGCAGGGTGTCGAAGAAGGGATCGGAGATGAGGGCAGAAGGGAAGTCAGAGCTGGGGCATGACTAGAACAGGGTCAGCACCTGAAGCCAGATGGGTTTGTTAAACCTGATATTCCTTTCTGCAGACTGAGTCTGGAGAGTGGCAGAGCCCTCGGCTCCAGAAGAAGACACTATAAGAACTGTACTGTAAGATTTCCAGGTAATGTTTAAGATTATTTAAATTGAAGCTTCCTAAACTTGTCATGACCCCACATGGGGTTACATAACTAAATGGGAGGATTGTAGAAAATCTGGCAACAGTCAAAGGTATTAAATTTTCCACCATGACTTAATTCTTAATGTAAAAAATAAACAAGCACATCCATTTCATTAGTATGCAAATTTAGTTTTGACTTTAATAAATGGTATAATTATATGTATGCCAAAGAATTGTTTTTAAATAAATTTCTTTATGACTTATTATCAGTAAATGTTTTATATGCCTACATTCAGGGTTGTGTAAAAAATATCTTGGGCGAAAAAGGGTTGCAAGTGAAAAAAGTTTAAGAACCTCTGATTTAAATGAGTGATAAGTAGGGGGTGGATTGAGCAATGGGCCTGGAGTCAGGAAGACCTGAATTCAAAGCCTTCCTTAGCTATTTACTAATAGTGTGATCCAGGACAAGTCACTTAACCTATCTGCCCCATTTTTCTCATCTGTAAAATGAATGTAATAATAGTACCTATCTCTCAGAGTGATTGTAAGGATTAAATGAGAAAATATTTATACATTTTTTGCAAGCCTTTAAGTGCTATGATCCACTATATCTATGTTAGCTATTATTATTAACTATTAAGTATCCTGAAAGAAAACCTCTTACATTTCTTTTGTTTGAGATTTTGAGTTCTTTTTAAGAATGAAATCATTGGAAGTGGATCTCTTCAATAAAGAGAGCTAATTCAGTTTCAATTGATCAAGGATGGACAGAAATAACTACACCCAAAGAAAGAACACTGGGAAATGAATATAAACTGCTTGCATTTTTGTTTTTCTTCCCGGATTATTTATACCTTCTGAATCCAATTCTTCCTGTGCAACAAGAGAACTGTTCGGTTCTGCACATACATATTGTATCTAGGATATACTGTAACCTATTTAACATGTAAAGGACTGCTTGCCATCTTGGGGAGGGGGTGGAGGGAGGGAAGGGAAAAATCGGAACAGAAGTGAGTGCAAGGGATAATGCTGTAAAAAATTACCCTGCATGGGTTCTGTCAATAAAAAGTTATTAAAAAAAAGAATGAAATCATACATCACATACACACACACAATTGGCATAAAATATGATCTTAATAAAACTTATAGGACAAAAATTAAAAGATAAAGTCTCACATATATGTAACTTAAGATGCTAATACATCATAAGAATCATTTATAAAACTTTGCCTTTCAAACTTCATAATCTATAGTCTCAAAATGACTTTCAAAAAGTTTATTGCAACATGGAAGTTTTTATTGCTTAGATTTAGAAAAAGGAAACCTTGAAATGGTCCTGAAATAGCACTTTACTTTCCATTTCATTTTTTTCATAAAATCCTGATGCTGTAAGAAACCTTAAAGATATTGTATCTTTTTATATCAAGACTTTTTTATATCAGGAATTCTTTACTAGGAGTCTAAAGATGTTAGGGACTCTATAAACCTGGATGGGAAAAAAAATGGATCTATTTCAGTATAATTGGTTTCCATTGAATAAATGGAATATATTTTATCTATTAATACATTTTATTAAATGTATAATACATATATACATATATATAATGTATAATACATTTTAAGTATTTTATTTATGTAATATGATTCAGAGAGATGGCCCTAGGCTTTATGAGATTGCCAAAAGAAGGCCATAACACAAGAAAGATTAAAAACCTCTGTCAAAATTCTATGGAAATCATGTAATATAAAAGCATTTGAAAGAACTGGGGATATTTAGCCTAGAGAAGAAAAGATTAAAGGAACATCATTGTAATTTTCATGTATCTGGAAAGTTTTGATGTGGAAGGGAGTTTAGGCTTCTTTTATTTGGTACTAAAAGGCAAATTTGGACCGATGGGGAAATTGCAGATAGACAGATAAAGAAAAACCTGCTAACAATATGAAATGTCCAAAATTGAAGTGAGCTGTCCTGGGAGGTAATGAGTTCTCCATCAATAGATTTCACCAAGCAATTATAAAATTATATGAAAAATTATAAAATTAGTGAAATTATAAAAAAAAAGAGCTTTGTTTTTTAAAAAAGGTTGAATTGCATGGACTTTTGAGGTCCCTTCAAGGTCTGAGAGTCTATGGTCCTGTTGGTTCTACCCATTCATGAATCAAGAAGAATGTCTCACATCCAGGAAATCTCCTTCAAGATTCAATGTTGGCAATGAGGAGTATTGGAGCTTAGGAATGCAAAACCTGGATTGTAGTTGTCCATAGCCTATACCCTTGGAAAGAACAGGCTGGGTCTGATGTGGGTATGAAAAGATATTAGTAAGCCAATCTGAGACTAACTTTTAGGCACAAATCATCAGTGGATGACTGTTTGGTGCTAATACTTGGTCACTGATGAAATTTCCATTCGCTGAGTAGGTTTTCTCAACCAACTGCTATGTATCTTATTGCAGGAATAACTCCTCTTAGAGAGTAAAGATTTATAATCCTCTGTGCTCTGCCTCATATCTCAAAAATTCCTTTGCCCTGACTTAGTTTGTGGGAGTATGGCTCAATTAAGTCCAGGGAATAGGATGCTTTCTTTTTTTGGCAAGTCTGTGTATCTTGATCTTTGATGTCCTATGATCCCTTCAAGTCCACTTATCTCCCAAGGACAGCTTCCCTGCCCCCTACCCCTAACTTCTGCTGTCCAGAAATAGAAATTATTCCACCACTAGGATCCTATGATTAAGTACTAATAGAGATTAAGGAAGTCAGTGACTGAGGATTTTAGATTTCAATTGGAAGGGATCTTAGAAATAATAGGATCATAGATTTAAAGCTGAAAAAGTCAAATCCCTTAGTTCTATAGATGTGGATTTTGAGGTCCATGTAGTTGGTTAGTAGAGCCCCAGATTTAAACCTAGCCAAATCTCTTGACTTCAAGTACTCTTTGCATTATAGAATACTGCCTCCTGCCCTGCTCCCTGCTTCATAAGCTTTTACAGATTCAGAAACTGAGTCAAACCTTAATGCCCCATTTTGTAGATTCAAAAACTGAAGCCCCCAAATAGGAAGTTATTTGTCCAAAATATATAGAAAATAACTTAAATCATCTGGCTTCAAGTATATTCTCTTTCTATTTCAGGTTCCCATGGGAACTATATAGAGGAAAAGACTGATTTTCCTATTGCTCCCTGAACACCAGGTAGACAATTATCCTTATTCCCTGAGAAAGGAGAGGATGTTTATAGACATATACATATGTGTGTGTATGTCTGTATGCAGACACACACACACACACACATATACATACATACATATATAGGAAGGGGAAAAGGAGAGAGAGGTCTTTTGATCTCTATACTTCACTTTTAGCTCCACAAAATAGTGCATAATATAAAACCCCCCAATTTCATGTTTTAGTTGGAGTTGGGTTTTGGGGATCCCATTGTTCAGTATAGAATGAACAGTCATAGCCTATTTCAAGGCTAAGGGGGGGTGGTGGAAATGGCTCACCTTCCCTTCCCATCCCTCTTTTTTTCTCGGGCCCTCAAGAACGCTTACCTTCAGGGACCAGGCAAAAAAGGCTCCCCCAGGTCTTCCTCTGAATGCAGCAGCCCTCCACCTGTGGCTGAAGTATTTATAGTCGGCCCCAGCGCTGGCGGCTGACAAATATTTGGTGGCTGTATTGTCATAGTAGACTTGGCAAACAGAGCCTGAGTTTGCTTTGGCGCCCAGCAACCGGGGAACACTACAGCAAAGAAACCCGTGTGGGCGGAAGATAGGGTTCACCTTAATGGCTGGCCTGCCAGGGGACCTTGGAGTGTTGCCCCTGTCAGGACGCCTGTTAAAACTCCAGCTCCAGCTGCACAGCTGCCTGGCACACTTGTCCCGAGGGCCCTTATCTCCCCTTCTGATTGGAGCCTGAATCAGGCTTGATCAAATAGGTGTAAAATTAAATTTCATGCTATTTTGACTCCTGGAGTAGGCCTCCTCCAAAGAACATAAGCTTATCCAGACTCTCTATGTAAACAGAGAGACAGAGCTTCCTGGGCTCTGGACCAAACCAGGCAGGGAGCAAAGAACTGGGGGTTTGCCTTCCTTGCCTAGCAGGGAAGTTCCTGCCTAACTCTGGACCCTCAGAATCTACCACCCTTCCCTGCCTGGATTGAAGGATGAGAAGCCAGACTCAGTTCTGAATCCCTTCTCCTTCCCAGCTGTCCTGGCCCAATTCACCGCCAGCCTAAGGGGCTAGATTTAAGGGCTGGGTTTCTTGGTAAGAATATATTTGGTTGTGGACATGATGGACTCATGGTTGAGGAACATGAGTGGTGATGATATTTTATCCTGCTCTGGAGCTCAGAACCCATGGAAGGAGATTGACCAAGTACATTGGTCCTTGAAATTTCATTCTTATCATTATGAGCTGCAGACAGACTGATTTCCATAAGAATCCAAGCTCTTTGCAATCCTAATCCCTCCTCCTTTTTGTTGCCTGTGTCCATAGGATTTGAGGAGTTGAAGAATTTAGAGATCATTTAATCCAACCTCATTTTACAAATGAAACTTAGGCTCTGTGATAGTGAAGGGCATGTCCACAATTACACCTATTAAGTAGGAAGAATCCATCTCCTGATTCTAAATCATATGTTCTTTTTTAAGTATTTAATGACATTCCCATACTTGGGCCTGATGGCAGCTTGGACACGAATCTGGAGTTCCAAGTGTGACAGGCGGAACTCCATTGTAGCCAGCCTCTTTTAAATATGTATTTGGTACTGAATAAGTACAAAATATTGGGTTAGATTCTGGGTTTATAAAGTCAAAACAAAACAATATCAAACTCCAGTTGATCAACAAGCATTTTATTAAAGCACTGTGTTAGGATTTGGGAACACTGAAGCAAGAAGGGAATACTCCCTTTTCTTGAAGAGTTGAAATTCTATCGGAGGAGACTCGTATACCACAAAGTGTATACGTATAAATGCAGGGTGAAAAGGTGTTACAAGGTGGGGGGGGGGGGAGGAGAGAGATCAAAAATGGTCATGTAGAAAGAAGCATTTGAGCTGAGATTTAAAGGAAACTAGGGGTTTTAAGAAGTGCAGAAGAAGAGAGATAGTATTCCAATCATGGAGGAGGCTTCTGCAAAGGCACTGACAAGGAATAGGATGTCATATCTAAGGAACAGCAAGGAGGTCAGTTTATATAAAAATTGGAAAGTGTGAAAGGGAAAAAATGCATAACAAAGCTAAGAAGATAAATTAGAAGGAAATAGGGAGGTTTGGAAGAGGGACTGGTCTTGGAAGAAAGACAATGAGTTCTGTTTTTAGAATGTTAAGATTTAACATGACTAAAGGATATCCTATTTTAAATGTCCAAAAGTTCTTGTTAGAATGGCGTTCGGGAGAAAGACTAAAGCAGGATTTATAGATCTGGAGTTTAACTTAATAGCAAATAAGAATGCTGAGGGATTAAAATGATGAGGGAATGCATTCTAAGCTATCTCTGTACATTGAACTCCACATGGTATTCAGAAGGTAGTACAGTGATTTGAATTCTAGACTTGAAGCCCTGAGACGGATTTAGACAATCACTAGCTAAATAAATCTTTCCTTAGTTGCAAAATGGGAATAATAACAGCATCTAGCCCCCAGAGTTTTTGTAAGGATAAGATGAGATGATGTTTGTAAAGCACTTGGCACAATGCCTCACACATACTTTATAAATGCTTATTTCCTTCATTTCTTTCTTCTTGTTCCCTGTACTTTATCACCATGGTCCTCCATCTTGGTCTTATTCTCAAGAAAAGCATTGCTTGGACTGACACCAGAACAATTGATCTGTCTACCTAGAAATGTAAAATCAAACTATTTAAACAAAAATTAGAAAAGTAACTTTACATTTGAGTTGGCCATTATATCATAGAACAGATTAAATTTTGGAATCAGCTTTGGAAAAAGAGAGGGAATAAAAAAGAGATAGTACATCATAGTATGCCATCTATTTTAAATGGAAAATCAGGAGCCACCATCCCATTATGGCTACTGAAAGCAGAAGTAGTTGTAATATCCAGGGCTCTGGCGATGGCCCCATAGTCTATTGGGATTCAGGTAGTGGCCCCACAGGATGCTAAAACTCAATACTCAGCTCCCTAGTCTCCAATCTCCAGTTCCAACAACTGTTCAATTTCCTCACTAGTTTGGATTGGGTCATCACTACTCTTATTGCTGCTACAAATAACTATTGTTGCCATTGCCATTGGCGGTCATCACTGCTAACACAGTCAACATGAACTCAACAGTCAATGAGGGGATTACTTTGTTATTCCAAAATGCCCATTTCCTTTAGCAATGAGCCACCCCTTGACTAGAGGCAGCCAGGCTCTGAACTCCTCTCATTAGTAGGGAACCATCTCAAAAGTCAGTCATTTGTCAATTAAGCACAGATCCTTGTGCTTAACTATTGTGCTTGACTTACATTGGGATTACCTGGGTCCTAAGTCACAAATAAAGGTCTCATCATTTTAAATTTGAAATATATTGGCTAGGACTAGTTGGCTTGCTCTATCTGGTTCAACTTAAGTTTATAGAATCACAGCATATTGCAGCAGAAAAAGCACTGAATTTGGAGTCAGGTGGCATAGGTTGAAAACTTGTCTCTTCGGCTCGTTGTGTGTGATTTTGGGTAAATCATAAAGTCTCTTTTGGTCTCAGTTTCCTTACCTACCTAGTCAATGTAGGTGAATTAAATGAACTCTAAATCCCCAAGATAGGTGATCTAGTGAATAGAGGGTCTGGCCTAAAGTCAGGAAGACTCATCTTTGGGAGTTCAAATCTGGCCTCAGGTGCTTACTAGCTGTATGACCCTCTTCCTTCCCCTGCTTCCCAGCACTTGCTTCTTCTTCTACTTTATGAATTTAACAAAAATGGACATCTGATTTTTCAATCTCCAGACTACTTTTTCACCTTCATCCCTGTGGACTCTTTCATGCTAGCAATGCCTTCAATTGTTCAAGCTCCTCCTCCAATTGATTAATTTCTTCTCAGACTTCAAAATGAGGAAGTACCCTTTTAAGTCATATTCACTTTTAACCTAAGTCTTTCCTTCCTTCCTTCCTTCCTTCCTTCCTTTCTTCCTTCTTCCTTCCTTCCTTCCTTCCTTCCTTTCTTCCTTCCTTCCTTCCTTCCTTCCTTCCTTCCTTCCTTCCTTCCTTCCTTCCTTCCTTCTTTTCTAATTTTACTCCTTTCTTTCTTTCCCTCCCTCTTCCCCTTTTTTTCTTTCTTGGATACTTTGCTTTCATCTTCTTTTTTTAAATGCTGTTTTTTCTTCCATTATAATAATTTTCTGATATTACTCCCCTCTCCCCACACACAATGAACTCTCTCTTTTAAGAGAGAAATATTTAAGCAGAACTAATCAACACAATTACATCATCTTACAACATATATAGCACTCTATAGCTATTAAGATCTGTACAGGATGGAGTGAATTTTAATGGAGGACATCTGGTTGCTGAGTGATTAAAGGCAAAGGAAAGTTCTTAATGTAGAACAGAGCAATGAAGAGTGTGCCAATCCTCCTCCTAGAATCATTTCAAGAGATGTGAGAGGGGGCAGCTAGGAAGCACAGTAGATAGAGAACCAGCCCTGTAGTCAGGAGAATCTGAATTCAAATTCAATCTCAGGCACTTAATTGGCTTTGAGATCCTAGAAAGTCACTTAACCCTGACTGCAAAGAGAGAAAAAGAAAGAGAGGTGGGGGGGGGGGGGGAGAAATGCCAGTCTTGGAGAGGGAACACAAAGATAAGATTTCATCAGTAATGAATAAGTGGATAAATTTAAAAGCCTTTATATAACACTCACTATGTCCAAGTACCAACGTACTATGTACCTTACTATGTACATAGTAAGTATTGGGAAAACAAATAGAAAAAAAAAAAAAAAAAGCAGGACAATCCTGCCCTCAAGAAGCTCTAAATGAGTACAATTCTACAATATGTAGAAGTTAAAGCACGTCTGCCATGTCATCCATTTGCTGCTGGAGAAGCTTCACTCAGTGACTCTGTTGCACTGGGAACAAATACATACTCCTCTCTTCTTGGCGTTTAAAATCCTTCAAATCTGGTTCCAATCTCTTTCCACACTAGCTCCTCATTCTGTACTCTATACTCTGGCCAAATTATCCAACGGACTCTTCCTTACAGACAACATTCTATCTCCCATTTCCATGTCTTTAAACAAAGTGTTTTCTATGCCTGGAATATACTTCTTTCCCTGTATCTCAGAATGCTTTCTTCAGAGCTGAGCTTAAGTGCCTCCTCTTATATGAAGCCTTTCCTGACTTCCCCAGATGGTAGCACCATCTCTACCAAATTACCTTGCCTTTAATTTGCATAGATTTTCAATTTATTATTAGATTTCAATTTATTAATACATGTTGTTCACCCCTATAGAATATAGCTTCCTTGATAACATGGAATATTTTGCTTTTTTCATTATATCTCTAGTGCCTAAGACACATTAGGTGTTAGCTTAATAAATACTTGGGGGAAAAAAAGGTATTCGTGTGTCCTTGGGTTCCAAAGGGTTCAGGTCATTGAAACTACTGTGACAGCTCCCTCTGCTGTCTACAAGAGGAATACGAAAGGCTTTTTGTCCTGGTCCTCGTCTGAGTAGGAAATTCCCTCGGGATACAAAGAGACACAAGGGTTGACATTTCTTTTGAAGATAGTTCTAATGGAAGGAAATTTACTTTGCACTGAACCAAAATCCACTTCTCTATAATTTCTATCTTGTATTCTTGGTTATTGGCTTTACAGGGCCAAGCAAAAAAAAAAAAGTTTATTCCTTTTTTTATAGGACAGTCCTTCAAATATCTGAAAATAAATCCACACTTTTCCTGTAATACCACCTTCCTCAATCTTCCCCTTTTTAGTTTTAACATCCCTTGTTCCTCAAATGTGAACTATCTGCATTTTAGTTTTTCTTCCCGGGTTATTTATACCTTCTGAATCCAATTCTCCTTATGCAACAAGAGAACTGTTCGGTTCTGCAAACATATATTGTATCTAGGATATACTGCAACATATCCAACATATAAAGGACTGCTTGCCATCTAGGGGAGGGGGTGGAGGGAGGGAGGGGGAAAAAAATCGGAAAAGAAACGAGTGCAAGGAATAATGTAGTCAATATAAAGTAATCATTAAATAAAAAATAAAAATTAAAAAAAAAACATCCCTTGTTCCTTCGATTGATTTTTTTATATAGTATAACCTCTCAAAGATTAGGACAAGTGTAAGTAAGGCTCATCAATTTGATGAGTTTTCCCAATCAATCTGAATAGATTAAAATAAATGGGATTCTATTTTGTGGTATCTGGGGACACTTCTCCAAGAAGTGTAAACATGACCATTGTTGCTTTGCCGATATGTCATAGGAAACTTCTGAGGGTTGGCTCACTGAAACTCAAGAAAATAGAATTTTGTCAGAAGGCTGCACTTCCCTAAAAATCTATGGAAGTAACTAAATAGACCAGCTCAATATTTCTCTCTCCTTCCAACCTGGATTTTGAGAAAACCGATTTGAATACAGCATAAATGAGCTGCATTCTGGTTATTGAGAGAAAAGGAACATGTGTCCAAATACAGTTCCTCCCATCATGAACAGTTGATAGTGACTTTTAGCAGAAGTACATGGCAAAGATAAAAATGTATTTCAAAGAAATCCTAAGATTGAACTTTCCAGGTTCAAGAGATAGCAACAACATAAATCCTCTGTGTTGAGGAGGGGTGATTTTAATTCCCTAGACAATGTAATCCTAGAATCTAACCTTTTAGTCAGAGAAAGATTTTTTGGGAAGCACCCGGAGGGTAATCTAAAATATGAAAGATTGGACCTTCAAAAGAAAGAAAGGGATTTCTTCATACAATATATACTTTGGAGTAAACAGCAAGGTAAAGAGGACCATCTGAATAGTTCCCATACAACATGCTTCTTAGAGAGCAAAGACAGTGAATTGCTTATGTGGTTGGTTGTACTTTACTGTAGAAGACCACCAAAATGCTGGGAATCAAGGTACAATGAGCTCAACTGGGGTTGATCAGACCAACACAAGCTCAGAAAACTCTACCCTAGCACAAATAGTCCATGTGAACATTTGGAGTGGAGATATCTTTAAATTCGCACATCTCACAGTTCTTTTGAGCTATTGCAACTCTGCTTTGCTCATGAAATATAGCACCTTCTTTGATGCAGGTATACTATGCTCGGTGGTCCTATTTCAATGTCTTCCATGTCTTACAACTTACCTTGGCAATGCATGTGTCAATCTCATTATCTTTGTGTATATCACTGAAAAGTATATTGCTACGGTAAGTAAATTTGTTGACATTAAAATTTTCTCCATTTGCTTTAACTGATAGTTCCACTTATGGGTGGGCTGGCTCGAGAGGACCTCTTTTTTCTTGGTGTTAATTGTTAGGCCAAATTTAACATAACATCACATAACATAACATAAATAGCAGAGAATTGACCCATTTTTTTTTTTTGCGTCTCAGCCTCAACCTCAGACGATGCTTTGAGTACACAATTACCTGTGAACAAAAAGTCATGCTCTCTCTCCACTTTATTCCTGACTTGTACTCTTTTCAAATTAAATAATTTACCATCACATAGTAGCTGATCTTAATACCATTTTGGTCCTCATTGAAGGCATCTGATATGGATAACTCTTATTTAACATTTTATAACCAATTTGTAAATAGAGAGTGAAATCCTTATCTATAAAGCAAAACACTAAGCTTTCTCAAGTTATAAAATACTCAATTCTTGGAAAAATCTCAGAATATTGGGTCATATGACCTAGTGAAAGAATGGCTGATGAGTTTTCAATAGGGTGAGTGTAATTTAATATGTTTTTTTTTAAATCAAATTCTTTAACAAAAGATGAGTTCTGAACTTCTAGTTAAAACTCAAAAGGAAAAAAAAAAGGCAGTCTTTGTTCTGGGACAATTTACTGTCTAGCTAGGATAATGAGACTTAGATCCACAGAATAAATAGAGAGAAAGCCCTAATGATAAAGGAGAGTATAAAGTTTCCAAAAGATAACTTGGGTGATAGAATCTGTGAATACCTATAGCTCACATTTATTTAGAATTTACAGTTGAGAAAGAACTTTTCTTACACCAATTTTGTGAGGCAGTTAGTGAAAGTATGATTACTCTAGTTTTATAGATTAGAAAACTAAGGCTCAGACTGTCACAGAGCTAGTAGCAATTAGAACCTGATAGATTGAACTCCAGATCTTTCTAAGTCAGTGCTACTAAACTCCCATTTATCTCCATGCTGTTTAAATGTAATAGCTCAAAAAAAAAAGTGTAATAGCGAATGTTTGTGTGACTCTTTAAAGTTTTCAAAATAGTTAACAGAAATTATTCATTTGATTCTTATAACAACTCTGTGAGATAGGCTTTATAATTATTCACATTTTATAGATGAGGAAACTGAGGCCCAAGGAGGTTACGTTTTTCCTAGCATCAGAGTCTCACACACATATAAGCTTCTAAGATAGAATTTAATATAAAAGATCCTTCCATTTCAGAGTTCAATACTCTATCATATATATATTTCTATTTTGGCTGAGACAATTGGGGTTAAGTGACTTGTCCAGGGTCACACAGCTAGGAAGTCTTAAGTGTCTGAGGTCACATTTGAACTCAGGTCCTCCTGACTTCAGGGCTGGTACTCTATCCACTGTGCCACCTAGCTGCCTCCCTTTATATAGTTATTAAGAGCAGGGTTGGATTGGAACCATCTCAAACTAGCTTTCCAAAGCTGATTGTCAATATTCACACCTCAGAAATCAACAAATTTTACAAATCAGGCTTAATTTACTGTTTTGTTGATTGTCTAAATTTAAGGAACTGATAGAGACAATATTAAGAATGCACATTTTCTTGTTTTTCCAGGAAGCCAGTTATTAAACATTTACAAACTATCCAGTCCAAACTGAAAAATATTAGGTTCATGAGATGATAAATAGGTTTAAGTTATTGAATCTATACTTTTTGAAGAAGAATAGTACAGAAAATTTTATTATTTCAGAGACCAAACCCCAGCCAGGAGTGAAGTGTCTGTGGCTAATGATGCAAGATTAGGAGACAGAGCATCTGTCTCAGCATATGCTTCTCTTAGATAGCCTCTTATCCCTGGAATTTTTAATTTAAAAAATCAAACCAAACCAAACCAAAACAAAAGCCTGGCTTTCCATGCTATCCAAGCTCTGCCTTATCAGCCCATCAAGTAGAAAATAGGGAATTGGATTGGTTGATGGTTTGGGGCTGCTACTGTGTCCCTCTTTAAAAAGGCCTCATGGGACAGTTCTCCTCACACCTCTTATTGATCTTCCTGTAGGAAAATCAATAGCTCCAATATGTCAGCTCTCAAGTGGAGCGACAATAAATTACACCCACCATTAAGCACACAAGGGCTGCTGCTGCCTCTTCCACCTCCCCATTAGATGAACATTAGGCCTTTCAGTGAAATCTCTGTGTGCTTTGAGATAATGAAAAACTAGGTGTTGCTTAATTTTCTGCTCAGAGAGGGAAAGGAGGGAACCAGGACAAGGGAGGGAACTGTAAGAGAAACCTGGTCCTAGTGAAGTGAGCTATTCTTCTCCTATTCCCCATAGATTGCCCTCTTATATATTTCAGACAGAAAGCAGGCGTGAGGATGGAAGTCAATAGAGCTAGTCAAACTGTATGTTCATTACAGAATCACAGAATTTGAGAATTGGAAGGGACCTTAGTAGCTTTAGTCTAATCTTTGCTTGAAAGAAATTATCTCCCCACTCTTAACTCTCAGCAAGGAATCATCCAGCCTCTGCTTGAAGACTTCCAAGAATGTCACCTGCTACTTTTCAAGACAGTCCATCCTGTAGTTGGATAGCTCTATTTAGTTTTTCCTAATTGAGCTTAAAATTGGCCTGTCTTTGAAACCTTCCCTTATTGCTCAGGGTTATATATTCTGGAATCCAACAGAACAAGTCTAATATCTCCTCACATAAAAGCCCTTTAATATATTTGTCCTTGTTCACTTATTTCAGTCATGTCCAACTTTCTGTGATCCATTTGGGGTTTTCTTGACAGAGATACAAGAGTGCTTTGCTATTTCCCTTTTCAGCATAGGATTAATTGATTTGTCCAGAGTCACACCGTAGTGTCTGAGACTGGATTTGAACTTAAGAGACTGGAATCTTCCTGACTTCAGGCCCAGAATTCCATTCTCTGTGCCACATAGCTACCCTATCAATCTGTCCTGTTGCTTGCTGTTCAGTCATTTTTCAGTCATGTCCAACCCTCTGTAATCCCATTTTGGGTTTTCTTGGCAAAAGTTACTACAATGGTTTGTCTGTCATTTCCTTCTCCAGCTCATTTGTAAAAATAAAGAAACTGAGGCAAACAGGATTAAGTGACTTGCACAAGATCACATAAGATCTTGTCTTATGACACATAAGTGTCTAAGGCCAGATTTGAACTCAGGAAGATGAGTATTCCTTATTCTGGACCCAGTGCTCTCTCTCCTGAATCACCTAGCTGCCCTAGCCCTTCATATACTTGAAACCAATTAAGAGTCTACTCTTCAGACTTCTTGAAATTTTTCTGACCACATAATCAGCAGATTGAAACCAGTTATAAGTTGTCTGCTCCTGCTCTGACTTCAATAGCATTTTTCATTGTGTATTATCACAACTCTGGGAAACAGGCTCCTTAGCCTCTCCCAAGAGATACCATCAGAAGTACACTGTTCATGTGCCAGTCTCTGCTACACGTCTTTATCTCATCTTTTAAAAATCTTTGTTTTGTGTATATTTTAAATGTTCATTGAGTGGCTTAAAATTATTTTATTGATAGGAGTGAATAATCAACAAAGTTTGGAGACTATTGCTGGAAGGAAAAAGGGAATGGCTGAGCCTGGTATTGTGGAAGGTTTTTGATGACAGGGAAGTGAAAGAACTGCAGAGAAGCCAGAGACAAAATATGAGAATCTGGGTGGGTGCAGATTAGCATTAGAAAATAAATTTAAGCATCTCAGGTAAGGAGTGGAAGGAAGAGGGTAGAGCCATAGAAAAGAGTACAAATTCTGTCCCAGTTTAAGGGTGAGCAGGAAGGATAGACTTCTTTTTTGGCTCAGTGAGCTGATCCTCAGTGCTAACAATGATGACCCTTCAGGAGTTGCCCTATCTCTTACCAACTGAGGAGAAAGGGCAGCAGATTCGAGAAATTTGCCTCTCTGCCCATGATCTGTTCATGATGAAGTGGGATTTGAAACAGGCAAAGTTAGGTTGTTTTCTTTCCCTAGTTTTGCCTTCTAGAGATTATCAATTTTTCTCACCTATCAAAGCTCCTCTCAGGCTGATTTTCACTAGTGATAGTGGGGAAGGTCTGGGTGTGGGACAAGGCAGAGGAGATATACAACCACTCAGGGCTTCCCATGCCTTCCTAAAGGTTTATTTTCCTTAAAGCTTTGCCATTCCAAACTTCTCTACATTTTCCAAAGATTAGAGACCAGAAGAAGAATAACCATAGTTATTTTAATATCTGATCTAGAGTGATTTAGAGAATTTTTTCATATGACAATAGTTTTGATTTCTTTGTCTGAAAACTACCTGTTTATATCCTTTGACTATTTATCGATTGAAGAATGACTTTTTTTTTTTTGACTCAATTTGAGAGATGAAGTTTTTAGTCAGAGATACTTGTTGCAAAATTTCCCCCTCCAGTTTTCTGCTTTCCTTTTAATTTTGGTTACTTTGGTTTTGTTTGTACAAAAAACCTTTAACTACTTCCATTAATCTGACTTATACTATTTCATACTCTCTTAATTTTCTTATGGCCTAAGCTAGGGCAGGGTTGTGCTGTCAAGTGTTTAATAATTGTTTCTCTACATGAAAGGAAAAAAAATATATCTTATATACACACATATACCCAAAACACTTTTTAGTTAAATATATATTATTAATATTTTCTCCATTCCTTTAAGCCTAGTTAACAAAACAATAAATAAAGCCTTGATTTGTAGCATTTGCCGATTTCCAATGTGTAAATATTCACACTAAAAATTTACCAGTTGGCTCTCATGAAACATCCCTGTTCTAGAGTATACCTGATTGGAAGGAGGGACTCCCTCTTTGCTCAGTTGCTTGTTCCAAGTCATGAGATCATGGGCCACTATTCTGGAAAGGCCAATGCATTTGTGCACATGAATTATCAGTTTTCAACAACCAAACTGAAAGATCTCTAGAACAGGAGTGAGGAAATTTGGCTATTTTTCTGCTGTAAAATAAAGAGCTTGGACAAGATGAGCTCTAAGGTCATTTTCAGGGGTAATTCTAAGGGCATTGCTTTCAATAAGAATTGACTAAGTTGTTCTCTGCCATCTTAGGCAAATCATTTCCCCTCTCCTCTGTGAGGCCTTAGTTTCCTCCTCTGTACAATGGAGAAGTTACTTTTGACTTATTTCTAGGCATATGCTCAAGAAGTTAAAAATAGAAAGCAATATTCCTTAGAATGATACACCTAAAGTTGGCAGGGACTTTCGAAATTATATTGTCTAACAATCATTTTGTAGAGAGGGAAACTGGGACCCTGAAAGAGTAAGTTATTTGCTCATTGTCACCCATAAAGTAAGTGACAGAAGTAGGATTTGACCTCAGATCGTAAGGGCAGTAAGGTGGTGCTAGAGTGCCAGGCTTGGCATCGGGAAGACTCTTCTTTCTGAGTTCAAATTTGACTTTAGATTAACTGTGTGACTCTGGACAAGACACTTAATCCTGTTTGCCTTGGTTCCCTCATCTGTAAAGTGAGCTGGGAAAAGTTAATGGCAAACCATTTCAATATCTCTGCCAAAAAACAAAAAAGCAAAAAAAAAATCAACAATGACCAAATGGCGTCACAGAGCGTCAGACATGACTGGAATGATTGAACAACCCACTTATAACTATTCAATGAAAAATAATGAATATGAAGAATATGAGAAGCATAAGGAGACCTATAGGAGAGTGAGGTAAGCAGGGTCAGGACAACATACACAATGACTACAATAATGTAAATAGAAAGAATGACATTCTCCTCCCCCTACCCCCCAAATAAAACAAAGCAAAACTTAATGCTGTGTGATTGTAATGACCAAGGCTGGCTCCAAAGAAGAACTAAAAAATACAACTCCCTCTTTCCTGTACAGAGATGAGGCTTAAGGGTATGAAACCGTGTACATACTATCAGATTTGGTTGATGTGGTTAGCTTTGCCCAACTAATGTTTTTATTTTCCTTTTTTGTTCTTTGTCACAAAGTGTGATAAGGAAATGATTTGATTAATACAGGCATACCAAACATTGGCACCAAATTTTGGGGTTCAGTCATGTGAAGAACTCACAATGGCCTTTCTCTTTGGCAAAAGGTAGACTTATTTTTGAGAAGAGGTTACAGCATGATACTATTCCATCACAATCATATATCACATTTTGTTTAACCATTCCCCAATTTATCATAGTTCCAAATTGATTTCCAGAATGGTTGGATCGGTTCCCAACTCTACCAGCACTGTCTTAGTATCCCAGTTTTCCCATATGCCCTCCAATATCCGATATTTTTTTCTTTTTTGTCATATTAATCACTTTGATAGGTGTGAGGGTACCATAGAGTTATTTTAATAGCTGATCTAGAGTGATTTAGAGAATTTTTTCATATGACAATAGTTTTGATTTCTTTGTCTGAAAACTACTTGTTTATATCCTTTGACCATTTATCGATTGGAGAATGACTTGTATTTTTATAAATTTGACTCAATTCTACATATATTTGAGAGATGAAGTTTTTAATCAGAGATACTTGTTGCAAAATTTCCCCCTCCAGTTTTCTGCTTTCCTTTCAATTTTGGTTACTTTGGTTTTGTTTGTACAAAAAACCTTTAACTACTTCCATTAATCTGACTTATACTATTCCATACTCTCTTAATTTTCTTATGGTATAAAGCTTTTAGGTTTAAATCACTTACCTATTTTGACCTTATCTTGGTATATAGTGTGAGATGTTGATCTATACATGGTTTCTGCTATATCATTTTCCAGTTTTCTCAACAGTTTTTGTCAAATAATGAGTTTTTGTTCCAAAAGCTTGGATCTTTAGGTTTATCATATACTAGATTATTATGATGATTTATTATGATATAATTTCTACCTAATATATTCTACTGGTCCACCACTCTGTTTCTTATCCAGCAGCAGATTGTTTGATAATTATCACTGTGTAATACAGTTTGATATCTGGTACAACTAGACCATCTTCTTTTGCATTTTTTTCACTGATTCCCTTGATTTCCTGAACTACTTTTCTTCAAAATGAATTTTATTATTTTTCCTAGCTCTATAAAATAATTTTGATAGTTTTATTGGTATAACACTGAATAAATTGATTAATTTAGAGAAAATTGTCATTTTTTATGATCTTAACTCAGCCTACCCATGAGTAACTAACATTTTTTCAATTGTTTAGATTTGACTTTATTTTTGTGAAAAGTGTCTTATTGTTGTATTCATATAGTTCCTGGGTTTGTCTTGGTAGGTAAAATCCCAAATATTTTGTATTATACACAGTTGTTTTAAATGGAATTTCTCTATCTCTTGCTGCTGGACTTTGTTGGTAACATATTTTTTATGAGGATTTGTTTTGTATCAACTTTGATAAAGTTAATAACTTCTGTTGGTTTTTAATATGATTATGTTGATAATTTCCCCAATATTTAACCAGCCCTTTATTCCTGATATAAATCTCACCTGGTTGTAGTATATTATCCTTGTGTATATTGGTGTAATATTTTTGCAAGCATTTTATTTAATTCTTTTGTGTGGTGTTTTTCTTCTTTAATATAATATAAGATGATGGTTCTCTCTGGGAGAAAGCAGGTTTCTCAGAGAGGTTTTTTGGAGGCTGCCTTAGTTTCAGTTAAGAATAAATAATCACCCAAAATGCAGCCAGGTGATAAAAGTTCAGATCTTTTATTGCCTCTATTATAGCCCGGTTAGCTTAGAGGCCTATCTCTTTGCTTGGTTCTAAGAGCTCTTGCAGCTTTGTCCTTTGCCTCTGCTCCCTTCAGCCTCCAGCCAGCACCAAGTTGAATCTGTCTTGCCTCCACAGAGCTCTTGCAGCTTTGTCCTTTGCTTCTGCCTCTGCTTCCATCCAGCACCAAGGTAAAAGTTGTAATGAATCTTTCTTGCCTCCAAGAGAGGGCTTCTGGCTCTCCCAGAGTGCTCCTCTCCAATGTAATTTAGCTGAATTCTCTTCTGCCACCAGCCAGGCAAGTGGAAAATGGAATGAATCTCTTCCCAATTGGGCCTCTACTTTCTTCTTA
This sequence comes from Antechinus flavipes, assembly GCF_016432865.1. Lineage (NCBI taxonomy): Eukaryota > Metazoa > Chordata > Mammalia > Dasyuromorphia > Dasyuridae > Antechinus > Antechinus flavipes. Next base: position 341,355,682 of record NC_067398.1, on the reverse strand, counting down.
TATTTCAGAAAGCAGGATTATGGGTTTTCTCCCAGAGTGCTCTCTGGCCCTAAGAGCTTCAAGGGAGATGTGAATTCACAAAGTTACAAAGTTTACTTTGTGAATCTTCCATACTTGTGATTTCCAATGAGTAAAGGTGTAAACACAAGCATTGTATCTACTTAGTACCTTGTTTCAGGTTCTGGCCCAAAACATCAACTCTAATGATTTAGCAGTTTGTAAAGATTCCAACACTTTTGCATCAATATTTACTAGTGAAATTGGTCTACAATTTTCTTCCTCTGTTTTGGCTCTTCCTGGTTTGAGTGGCAGCAACATATTTTAGGACTCCACCTAATTTTTCTAAATAGCTTATATAGTATTGGAATTAGTTATTCAAAAAGGATCTTAAAAGAGAGAGAAGAAAAAATTGGAAAAAGAAATGAGTGCTTTATGGGAGAAGTATTAAAGGCTAGGGGAAAGAGCCAACAGCTCACAAAAAAAGAAATACCGAAATTGACTGAAAAAAACAATTCCTTAAACAATAAATATGACAAAATGGAAATACACACACACACACACACACACACACATATGTATATGTATATATTGAAGAAAACATCTTAAAAAAATAATTTTGATGAAATGGAAAAAAATCCTCAAAAAATAGAATTGGTGACATGGAAAAAAAAATCCACTGAACAGAACAACTCCTTTAAAAGTACAATTGGCCAGATGCAAAAGGAAGTAAAAAAGCTAACTGAAGAAAATAATTCATTAAAAATTAGAATTGGACAAACGGAAGCAAATGACTCAATGAGACATCAAGAATTAGTCAAACAAAACCAAAAAAAGAAAAACGAAAAAGTAAAATACTTCATTAGAAAAACAATTGACCTAGAAAATAAAAGAGACAATCTAAGAATAATTGGACTACCTAAAAGACATGATGGAAAAAAGAGCTTGGACAATATCTTTCAAGAAATCATCAAGGAAAACTGTCTCGATATCTTAGAACCAGAAGGAAAATAGTCATTGAAAGAATCCGCTGAGAATTTACTTGTGAATCTATGTGGTCCAGAGGATTTTTTTCTTAGGAAGTTCATTGATATCTTGTTTAATTTCTTTTTCTAAGATTGGGTTAGTTAAGTATTTTATTTCTGGGTAATTTATATTTTTATAGATATTTATTTGTTTCATTTAGATTATCAAATTTATTGTCATATAATTGGGCAAAATAGCTCCTAACAATTGTCTTAATTTCCTCTTCATGGATGGTGAATTTTCTTGTTTCATTTTTGATAATAGTAATTTGGGTTTCTTCTTTCTTTTTTAAAAATCAAATTAACCAATAGTTTATTATTCTCCTCCCTCCCTCCCCCACCCCTTAAAATCAGCTTCTAGTTTTATGTTTTAGTTCACTGGTTTTGTTACCTTGAATTTTATTGTTTTCTTTGATTTTCAGGATTTCCAATGTACATGTACAATTCAAATTTTTTAATTTGTTTTTTTCCCTAGTTTTTGTTGTTTTTTTAGTTAGTGTCCAATTCATTGATCTGTTTTTTAAATTTTCTCCTAAGTACCATTTGGCTCTAATACTTAAATTTTGGTATCTTGTCTCAGTTTTTGTCATTTTCTTGAATGAAATTATCATTTGTTTCTCTGATTTATTCTTTGATTCTCTTTTTTAAAAAATGGATTAGATTTAATTCCAATTAATTTTTAATTCCTCTTTCCATTGTCCATTATTGAATGTAATTTTTATTGCATTATAGTCTGAATTTTTCTACTTTTCTGCATTTGGTTGTGAGGTTTTAAGATCCTAATACATGATCAGTTTGTGTGTAGGTGCCATGTGCTGCTGAGAAAAATGAATATTCCTTTCTCTTTCCATTCAGTTTTCTCTAGAGATTTATCATATCTAACCTTTTGAGATTTTTATTCCTTAACTTTATTTTTTGTTTGAATTTATCTAATTTTGAGAGGGGAAAATTAAGATTCTTCCCTAGTACGGTTTTATTATATCTTCTTTTAACTTATTCAACTTCTTCACAAATTTAGATGTTATGTCATTTGATGCATATACATTTAGTAGTGATATGACTTCATTGTCTATGATATGTTTCAGCAAGATATGCTTTCTTTTAATTATTAGATTTAAAATTTCTCTTAAATATATTTTTGCTTTTGATTTGTCTAAGATCATGATTGCTACCCAATTTTTTTTTTGCTTCATCTGAAGCTCCAACTCTTTATCTTTACAATGTGTGTATCTCTGCTTCAAATGTTTCTTGTGAATAAAATATTGTAGTATTTTAATTTTTAATCCATTTGATTGTCATTCCATTCTCATTTATAATAATCACTGTATGTTTTCCTCCATGCTATTTTCCCCTCATTTATCCCTTTTCCTTGCCCCTCCCCCTTTCCCTCCTTACAATAGTTTTGCTTCTGATCACACCTTCTCCAATACATCATTTTATCAGTCCCCTCTCCCCCTTCTATTATTCTCTTCCTTGTTATTTATAGGGTAAGATAGATTTCTGTATTCTACTGAGACTTTATGTTTTTTCTCTAAGCCAATTTTGATGTGGGTTAAGTTCAGATTTTTCCTGCCACCTCACTCTTTATCTTCCCCTTTATAATAGCTCTTTCATGCTTCTTTTATGTGGGATAATTTATCCCCATTTCAACTTCCCCCTTTTTCTTCTAGGGCAATTTTCTTTTTTATGATATTATTCCATCAAAGAAACTTATATCTATGCTCTTCTATTAATAAAGTTGAGATACAAATATTTTCTTGCCATCTAGAAATACACTTTAATCTTATTGAATTTCTTGTTTTCTCATTTCTTTACTTTTCATGTTTCCCTTGAATGTTGTATTTGGAGGTCAATTTTTTTAATTTAGAAATTCTATATAATAATTTAGAAATGCTTGGAAGTCCTCTATTTCATTAAATCTTGGTTTCTCCCCCCTCTCTGCTGAAAGACCATATTCAGTTTTGCTAGATGGGGATTCTTGGTTATAATGCTAACTTGTCTTCCAATATATCATATTCCAAGCTTCCAGTTTTTTAAGGTGGAAGCTGCCAAATTCTGTATAATCCTGTCTGTAGCTCCACAATATTTTAATTGTTTCCTTTTGGCTGCTTGCAATACTTTTTCCTTGATCTTTGAGCTCTGGAATTTCGCTATATATGCCTGAGTTTTCATTTTGGGATCTCTTTCAGATGGTGATTAGTGGGTTCTTTCAATTTCTATTTTGCCTCTGTTCTACTATATCAGGACAGTTTTCTTTGATAATTTTTTGAAAAATGCTGTCCAGGCTTTTTTTTGTTTGTTTTGTTTTGATTATGGCTTCTATGTAGTCCAATAATTCTTATATTATCTCTCCCAGATCTATTTTCTTAGTCAGTTGTTCTTCCAATGATCAATTTTAAATTTTCTGTTTTTGTACTTTTTTTGATTTTGTTTGATCATATCCTAATGTCTCATAGAATGTCCATTTGTTCAATCCTTTTTTTTTTCTAGTAAATTTATTTTTAATACACATTGTTTTATGAATCATGTTGGGAGAGCAAAAGGGAAAAACCATGGGAGAGATTTAAAAAAACAAAAAATTAGCGAACATAGCTTGTGTTGTTATACATTGTTTCTTTAGTTCTTTTTCTGGATGCTGACAGAATTTCTATTGGGATTGCTTTGGATCACTGAACTATTGAGAAAAACCAAGTCTTTCATAGTTGATCACTGCACCTTGTTGCTGTTATTGTGTACAATGTATTTCTGGTTCTGCTTGCTTTGCTCATCATCAGTTCATGTAAATCTTTCTAGGCCTTTCCAAAATCAACGTGTTCAATTTTTTTAATAGAATCTTCATATGCCATAACTTGTACAGCCATTCCCCAATTGATGGGAATCTACTCATTTCCCAATTCTTTGCTACCACAAAAAGAGCTGCTATTAACATTTTTGTATACGTGGGTCCTTTTCCCTCCTTTATGATTTCCTTGGAATACAGATCCAGTAACAGCCAATTCTACTTTTTAAAGAAATTGTCTTCTATGAGCAAAAATTTCATATTTTCTTTTCCATTTAGTAGTTTTTTAGTAAATTATTTTTCTTAGTAAATTTTTATGTATATTTCCCATGCTATCATTTTTCATGATATTCTTTCATTATTCTTCCTTTCCCATTTTTTTCTCCCACTTCTCTATTTTTGCTTTTTATAATTTTTTTTAAGCTCTTCTAGGAATTCTTTTTGGGTGTGAGATAAAATTATACTTTTCTTTGAGACTTCACATGTAACCATTTTGATAATATTGTCCTCTTCTAAATTTATGCTTTGATCTTCCCTATTGTAACTTTCTATAGTTAATTTTTTTGCTTTTTTTTCCTACCTTTTTTGTGACTTGGCATTTTTATGTGAAAGTTGGGACTCTTTAGTCCTGCAATATCCCAACTTTTTTGTGCTGGGGCTATGGGGCTCACAGCTGGCTTTCATTATACTTCAGGGCTCAGCCGCTTGCTTTCTCTGGACAATAAGCTTCCTTTCTGGCTTGTACTGGGGATTGGGACCTCCCTGTTGGTCTCCCCTGAGTGTAGGATTTATTTGTTGACCTGTTCCAGGTCTAGGGCTTTGCTACTGGGTTGCAATGGTAACAGGATCTTTTTGGTGGCTGACTCAAGAAGAGGGATCTTGTTGTTGGTCTGCTTCAGGGGCTTCTGGATTGTTATGGAAACAGGGTCTCTATTGGAAAGCCCCAAGGGTGGGGTCTTGCTATTGGCCCACCTTGGGGTGAGGCTTCACTACTGATCAATAAGTTGGAAGGGCTTCAGAGAATTCCTTCCTCATTCTACCATC